>NW_005187442.1:2266923-2268687 GCF_000239375.1 Pundamilia nyererei | reverse complement strand
GGTGGGAGGAAGCCGGAGTACCCGGAGGGAACCCACGCAAACACGGGGAGAACATGCAAACTCCACACAGAAAGACTGTGGGGGAATTGAACTCAGGACCTTCTTGCTGTGCGGCAACAGTGCTAACCACCGTGCTGCCCAAAAATGAAACCATTGGTTCAGAAAAACAAAACAGCAAACAAAGTGAGAGAAAAGATAGAAAGTTTGGAATAGTTTCTCCTCTGTTATTGTTGTAAAATAGCTTTAAGAGTGTTTTTTCTGGATTGGAGTTTGAATAAAATAAGCAATTTGAGGTAAGTTCACTAAACTCTTGGGCCTTTTTGCTATTTTTTTACCTTTTAAAAAGTAATTTCTTTAATTTTCTGTAATGAAATTATGAACATTTCCTTTTAATTTAGGTCAGAGTCTTATGTCACTGTGTTCACTGATAGTCAACATATCTAAAATTTCACCTCAAAAGTTGATTTGACTAGCTGACTACACTGAAAAAACCTAGGGGGAAGTTTCTGATGTCAAAGAGAACGAGAAGGAAACATGTTTTTCTTTCCCTTTGTGACCACAATTAATTGTTGTTAGGATGGTAAGAAAAGCAGGAAATCCTATCTCAACGGCTCCATTACTGTTGGGTGTGAACTGAACTCCCTTTTAGCGTGATGACGACACTATCTATTTATCTGGAAACAAGATGCTGGATATCTGCTTCGTCACAGTATCAAATTCTGCATTCACTTTGATTATAAACTGATGCAATGAACATATTTAATAGCACAACTGTCAATGTTTAAAGCAGAATAAGCAACCACAGAGACGTGTAAGCCTTTTTGTACTCAAGATACTTCAAATAATACAGATCAAACCCACCTTTCTCAGTGTCTGATGACAGTTCTAGTGCTAAAGGCGTGCTGTCACTGGCTGTTGAATATTTTTGCCGCAGGCTGAAAGCCAGCTCCTGAAAGTCGTCCAGTATTTCTGTTTCTTCATCCAAATTACTTGTGTCCATATGGTGATCATAGTCGTGTTTAGTGTGCCGGCTATCAAGCATCTTCTCAATCTCGTCCAAGATAGTGTTCTCAGAGGCTTCCAAGATGCCTTCGAGCGCATTTTCAATGTCCTCTGTAGTACCCGTCTGTGACTGACGGGTAGCCTGAAACTCTATGTCCAGATCCATGAACATGGCCTCCAGTTTGAAGAGATTTTTTAGACCCAGAAGCTTTTGGACCTGCTCCATCTTCTCCTCTGTGAAGTGATCCCACAGCAGAGTCAATCTCATTACGCTTTCGCTGTATTCTGGCTCTGGAGGTGACACGGTAGGTGGACTTGTTTCAGGCAAGGTTTTGTCTGACTGCGAGAACAAAAGCGCGTTTTCATCTTCAAGTAATTCTTCTCTCTCTTCATCGTTCCCCTCCTCCGCATCTGGAGTCTCATCTTCTTCCATCATCTCCCTTGTATGTAGTGCATCCTGAATCTCTGGCTCATCAACAGGTGATTCTGCTCGACTGTTATTACTTCCTAAATCTGTCATTGAATCATCAGGTATCTGATTAGGCAGGCTGTCATTTACTATGTTATCATCATCTCTGAGGTCTGAGTCACTGGACCTCTCATTAGCGGACAAGTCGAGGTGTTTTTCACTTTCGGTCATGTTTTCTTTTTCATCCACTGCACTGTCTAATTTCTGCTCTGCAGCAGTAATACTGTCTGGTATTGCTGCCTTATCCTCAGTGACATCTGGATCTTTGTGCACCTCCTGCTCATCTTTGTCTT
>NW_005187442.1:2243515-2266647 GCF_000239375.1 Pundamilia nyererei | reverse complement strand
CCTCCTGCTCGTCTTTGTCTTCAGTAATCTCTGAATCGTTAGGCACCTCCTGCTCATCTTTGTCTTCAGTAATCTCTGAATCCTTGGGCACCTCCTGCTCGTCTTTGTCTTCAGTGGCTTCATGTGTGGTTTTTATATATGTTACTTCAGCCTCATGGTTGTCTAAATTATTATCTTGTGGCAGTGGCTCCGTGGATATTCTCATCCCCTCTGTTAGATGCTCTATTTGATCCTCTGCTGATTTTTTGGTTTCATCCTGAGTTTCCTTATGTCCAGTAACTTCTACATCATTTTCATTCTTATCAGACAAAACTTTCTCTGAGTCACTGGTGCCTTCATTCACATCAGAATTATCAGATGTAGAATTCAAAGAATCTTGAAGAACTGGCTCCATGTTCTCTGGGTCCTTTGGGGATTTTACCGAGAGTGATTCATCACGGGTTTTTACATCCTCTTCCTCCTCGTCTTCCTCGTCCTCATCTTCCTCTTCATTCACTTTTTTTGCTGACATGTCTACTCCAGTGACAGCTGAAAACACAGCGTCTCCGAGTGATGTCCACATATTCTTCTCCTCTGCTGTCTTTGGTCTATCCTCAGGTGTCAATGGCAGACTTTCAGGATTTCTAGGAGACTCCGGTGTTGGAGTGTTAGAGGATTCTCCTGAAAAAGACAGCAGTGGGGTTTCCTCTTCAGTAACACTATCATTTTTGGGCTGATCTTCCACATCCTCACTGTTGTCTTCTGGATTTGGTGTAACTTTCTTGGTGCTTTCTTCATCTGTTACAACAGCATCAAAAGTTGTCCCAAAGGTAGTTTTTAACTTAGAGATTGGCACTCGCTCATCATCATCTTCCTCTTCTTCTGAATTCACTTCTTGTGTGGTTATGTCTACTCCAGTGACAGCTGAAAACACAGCATCTCCGAGTGATGTCCACACGTTCTTCTCCTCTGCTGTCTTTGGTTTATCCTCAGGTGTCGCCAGTGGAGTTTCAGGCTTTTTAATAGAGTCAGATGCTGGAGTGTTGACGGATTCTTCTGAAAAACACAGCAGTGGAGTTTCCTCTTTAGTATCACTATTATTTTCGGGATGATCTTCCACATCTTCACTGTCCTCCTCTGTATACGGGGTAACTTTCTTGGTGGTGTCTTCATCTGTGATCACAGCATCCAAAGTTGTCCCAAGGGTCGTTTTTAACTTGGGGATTTCCACAGATGGTTGAGTGTTGATGGAGTCTTCTGAAAAAGAGAACAGTGGAGTTTCTTCTTTAACATTAGTGCCACTTTCTGGATGGTTTTCCACGTCTACACTCTCCTCCTCTTCTTCATAAGTGGTAATTTTCTCTGTGATTTCTTCATCGGTGACGATGGCATCAAAAGTTGAACCAATGGTAGTTTTCAACTCAGGGATTTGAACTCCTTCAGAAGATGAGACTGGTTCGCTTTCTGAAACAAAATCATCTTTGGGCACAGACTCCACTTCCGATTTTGCGGGTGTATCTTTGGTTTCACTCTTTTCTGACAAGTTTTCAGGGACAGACTCTGGTACATGTTTTTCCTTAACCTCTTCAGCTTCTGTAGCATCACGTGCAACTTCTGCATTGGACTCCATTGTGTTTTGTAAAGGTGTTTCAGCTGACTGATCAAGAACGGCTGAAGAGGCACTTTGATCATGAGGGGCTTTAGGAAGCTCCTCCAAGTTATCATGATGCTCAGTTTGTTTTTCACTCTGAGCTACTTCTTCTCCTGTTTCTATTGCTTCTGCTGCTTGGACTTGGTAAGATGTTTTGTTGTTTTCGCTATCATTCTCCTCTGCTGACAAGCCAAGGAGCAAATCTACATCATAATTATCAAACTTGTCAAATCCAGTGTCAAAACAGACAAAATCTGTTTCCTGAGAAGAGATAAAAAAAAAAAAAAATTAAAAATTACATCTTACTATCTGTGGTATCCACACGTGGATTATCTTCTTATATATTTCCATACCTCAGCTGGAACTTCATATTCGTTATCAGTATAAATGTGGTTAACTGCCAGAAGGTCTTTTGGGAAATAGCCAAAGTGGCTTCCAACCTATTGCGAAAGAACATGTTCAGGATTTTAACTACACAAATTAAATCCAGAGCTCAATAAATATGTGCTATAGTATACTTACACTTCCGGCCCATATGTCAGGCCTTCTTCCTGACAGCTTGTAATATACATAGATGGTTTCAGATTTCTTGAAAGACAAGAACCGACAATCAGGTCCTGAGAAATCATTCACAGCTTTCCCCCGACACAGCAGCACTGAAAAAACAAAACAAAAAACAAAGGGTAAGAATGACTTATTCAAAGATTTTATTTGTTTTGGGCTTAGTTCAAGTCACCTCACACCAAGAAGCTGAGTTTGAATCCACTGCAGGCTAAGGCCGCTGTGTGGTGCTTTCATATTGTCCGGTGAGTTTTCTAGAAACTACTTCCTGATGACAGAAACCCCCAGGTTTATTTGCGTCGCAGGCTAGAATCGAACCAGCAATCTTTTGCTTGACAAGCCAACATGTAAAGCACTTGGTGATTCTATATTGGCCATAAGTGTGAATGGTTCGTCAGGCCTCCGATAGACCATCTGGAATGGACTGCACCCCAAATATGACCCTGAATTGGATATGCAGAAGAAACTGGATGGATGGGTTCTTGGATGCACCAGATGTAAAACATCAGGCTAAAGCTGATGTTTATACAAAGCATTCGACCCTTAGCTGAAACCAGTAATTTTGGTTTGTTGTCATTTCCTACAGCCTGTTGTGTCAGAGAAACAAAGACATCTTAACATAAACAATAACTAATACTTACAGCTGAATGTGCATATCAGTCAACAAGAGGGATGATAGCATACATGGTCAGTAATTCTTGTACTTATCTGTCGGCAGTTTTCTCCTGTTATGTTGTTAGGTATTTATTCCACACATCTCACTGGACAACTACATTTTAACTACAACATACTTAACTGATGTAAAGCTAAATAACAGAAATGTATGTTGCCACTTTAACAACACGTGCATTAGAAAAACAAGCCCAAAACTGATACACAAAAAGCAGAAAAGGTGAAACTTTAACTATGATTCAAGTATTAGCTACTAACCACTGTCTTAAATTTTGTATTTCACTCAGACTTCTTTCTGAGTGGCTGAGTTTCAGCTCTGACTTGTGTTTTATGAGTTACAGTGTGTGATATTTACTGTTTTATGAGTCAAAATTAGCTCCCCCTGATGATAAGTCAACAATAAAAAATACGTTCTTATCACCTATAGATGACTTTGCGGTTGTGGTTAACAATTGCTAAATGAATATTCTGTATTGTAAGTAAAACAGCTGCGTGTCCTTTATTAAGTCTTGCACTGAATGTAGAGGTTAAGAGTCAGGAGGCAGGGTAAAAATGTAAACTTTGCTAGCTAGAAGCGTTACAGAAGCATATTGATTTGTGGCAAAGCAGCCCAATCCCACAAATCCACATGAGAGTGAGGCAAATGTGGTTGAACACTATAAACCCCGTGGCTTTAACTTCACCTATCACCTTTACCCTGAACATTAGCAGAGCGAGCCGGCCGGTGGCTAATTAGCTGCTAACCTTAGCTTCCACTATCCGGGAGCGAGGCAGGCCGAAGCTGACAGGCACCCAGCCAACATGGGCTGCATCGAAACCAGTAATCCTACCCAGCCAAATGATTAATGTTAATGTTTGCTTGTCCTGTTTTCACTGGGCATCACACAGGTAAACAGCATCACAACAATTTCAAGAGGAGATCAAGGTCGCAAATATCGACCGGCAACAGGTCAAGAGATAACGGCAGTTTATGGCTGTAGTATCGGGATGGTGCGAAGACGCATCAGAGAAGCCCCCCTGAGATAATAGTTGGAAAGCCAGCGGACTTACTGCTGCACTCCTTATCGGCGCATCTCTTAATGTCGGAGAACCTTCTCTCCAGGGCTGCGGCTGACATAAAGTTAAATAAAAGTAATAAAAAGCCCTGTCGGTAAACGTGTTTTGCTGCCATGCTGGCAGTTTCTGTTGACTGGATTGACTCCGCTGCTGCTGCTGGAGCATGAGCACTGGGCAGCAGGAGCCGACACGTCAGCACAGCAGATCCGGCTGGGTGTAGGCTCAGGATCGCTTTTCACAGGATGAACGATTGGATGTGTCTGCTTCATGTGGCCGTGGTGGGGGGGAAACAACACCAAAAAAAAGAAAGAAAAGAAAAAATGAAGCAGATGCAGTCATAAATGAGGCTTATCATTTAGTCTAGTGCATGTGCATATTTTCCTCCGAATTTTAAAAAAAGGGTTTCCTTATCATGCATACTTGACTATTGGGCATATTTGACTACTACAGTGGAAAGACAACCAAAAATGGTATATGAATAACTAATGCATAAATGCTTTTGATTTATCGTTTAGCACGAAATGACCGTCATAAAAAGTTAACTGATGTGCCTCAGTTAACTTTGCATATGTGCGCTTAGGAGCAGTATCTGTGCCGTGATTAATGAGGATGATCCTGCATTGCAGTTGTGCTTTACACTTTATTGCCGGCTGGGAAAATCATGTACATCACTGCTTTGTATATGCTGAATATCTCTGTAGTAGTTTTCTTTTTTTTTAATATACAAATATATATCTGCTGTGGATTGCTCCTTCATATTGGTGTCTTGATAACTTGCCCTCATCTTACTATCTTAATGGATTCCATTGTTTGCCTTTGGCAGGGATGTTTCCCCAGATCTTTCAAATAGGCTGGCACAGAGAGGGTAAAAAACAAAAGCGGTGTTGCCCATTGGAAATCTATTATTTGAAAAGAAAGAAAGAAATAGAGTGGAGAGAACACTGGGCATGATTTTCAGGCTCATGTGAATCCCTCTGCCCTCATAAAAATGGCATCTTATTATATTTTTATTATGAGCATTTATTTAACCGATGATGGAAATTAATGAGATTAACAGCAAACCTGTGCAATGACAGGGAGAAGATGTAAACACCACACAAAAGAGCCCTGCCAGGTTTTTAGTAGCACTAACCACTGAGCCTCTTTGCTGATGAAAAGTGGCACTACACAAGATCCTGATAATTGTTTTCTACTAAGTAACTATTCTGAAAAGAGTTAAAAGAAAAATTTAGACCCCGTATAATATAGTTATAATACTACCCTTATGGGTTGCCAT
This sequence comes from Pundamilia nyererei, assembly GCF_000239375.1. Taxonomy (NCBI): domain Eukaryota; kingdom Metazoa; phylum Chordata; class Actinopteri; order Cichliformes; family Cichlidae; genus Pundamilia; species Pundamilia nyererei. The sequence goes on along the minus strand of NW_005187442.1, from coordinate 2,261,452 downwards.
AGTGGATCATCTGGCTCCATCTAATCCTGTCCCTTACATCCTCCTCTGTCACCCTTTGCATGTCCTCCCTCACTACATTCACTTGTCACTCACTACATCACTTGTCCAGCATATCTGTCCCTCCTCTGCACATGTCCAAACCATCTCAACCTTGTCCCTTTAACTTTGTCTAGAGTCTCCCAATGAAATATGAGCATCTTCAACTCTGCAACCTTCAGCTCTGCCTCCTGTCTTCTAAACCTGCCGTTTTACTCTTGCTGCTATCCTTCTGAGTGAAAGATAATAAGGAACTAAATCTTTAAAATAAATGGTGTGGAGTAAAAAGTTCAGTATTTCATAGCTAAATATTTTTGGAGTAATGGTAAAAAAAACATCCATCCATCCATCTTCATCCGCTTTGTCCGGGGCCGGGTCGCGGGGGCAGCAGCCTAAGCAAAGAGGCCCAGACCTCCCTCTCCCCAGCCACCTCCTCCAGCTTATCCGGGGGAATACCAAGGCGTTCCCAGGCCAGCCGAGAGATATAATCTCTCCAGCGTGTCCTGGGTCTGCCCCGGGGCCTCCTCCCGGTGGGACATGCCTGGAACACCTCACCCAGGAGGCGCCCAGGGGGCATCCTTATCAGATGCCCGAACCACCTCAGCTGGCTCCTTTCGATGTGGAGCAGCAGCTGCTCTACTCTGAGCCCCTCCCGGATGGCCGAACTTCTCACCCTATCTCTAAGGGAGAGGCCAGCCACCCTTCGGAGGAAGCTCATTTCTGCCGCTTGTATCCGCGATCTCGTTCTTTCGGTCACTACCCACAGCTCGTGGCCATAGGTGAGGGTAGGGACGTAGATCGACCGGTAAATTGAGAGCTTCGCTTTTACACTCAGCTCCCTCGTCACCACGTAAAAAAAAACAAACAAAAAAAAACCGTGAATAACATGAGCTATGTAAAAAGTGACAAAATAATGTATTTTATACACTGCCCATGTTTAATATAAATAAAAGCGTAGAGAAAGTAAAGTGGAGAGGGTAAACAATGCTGATTTGTGTCTAGGGTTTCTTATCCTTGTTTTTCCTCTTTTTTTCTTGAACGCAGCATTTTATAGAAACACAAAAGCGGAAATATCTGTAAACAGGAGTCATTTTTGTAAGGTTTCTTCGCTTCAATTCAGAGGAGGAAGGAGAAAAGTATTTGCCCCGCCCTTTCCGGGTACAGCAGCCAATGGCAGCGTAGCTTCCTACTGTACTTCCTTAGCTGCTAAAGCATGGCGGTCAAAAACAACGTGTGAAAGTCACAGTAATCAACAACATAGCAATCCTTTGCATTATATTAATTTTCAAGAGTAACAACAGCAATGCTCGTTGGATAGGACGTTAGCTCTCTGATGCAGGTAGCTGTTAACATCGGTACGGAGGATAAACAATTTTCTCCAGAAAAGTCTGAGCAAACTTAAAACTGGTGGGTAAGTCAGAAGAAAACAGACCGTTTCTTTGTTGCTTTTGTGGAAAAATGTTCATTTCTTGATATCTTAAAACTTAAAGTTGTAGTTTTTCGCTGGCCTCTAAATAAGCTGTTGTGAATAAAGCTCATGAGTTAGCATCAAATACAGCTGCAAAGAATAGCTCTGCACTAACAAGACTGTAATAACACTGCTATATCCCATGTGTAGATGTCCAAAGTTTTATCAATTGCACATTGCCAACTCTAGTATAAAGTGACCAAATATATTATGAAAGCTTTTGAAGCGGTCTTGCTCTAATACACATTACTGAACTATTGGCAAGCACACCTGTTTAAATGCAGTACTGTGCAAATATTTCAGCCTCTACTAAGTATTGAATACTTTTATTTTGTCGGTTACCTTCTCAGGAAGTTAATACACAGACACAAGTAAAGTCCTAAAGTGAGTATTTTTGTCTTTAAAACAGCAGTAATGCTTCTATGTTCTCATACCCAACGTTTTTAAGCTACTGGGTAGGTTGTTCCAAACATTTCTATAGTGGATTCAAGCTGCCTGATTTGATCTTGTGTCTGTATGCAAGCCCAGATTGACTACTTTTTTTTCTTTCAAAAATGACTCTGGCAATATACAGTGCTTAACAAATTTATTAGGGTTTATGCCACAGCCACCCTAAATGATATTTATTTTCTGATTAAGATGTCAAATTACAGCTATTTACTACTTCTGTTTACTTCCTAACCAGAAGAAAATAACTCAGCTCAACTTTGGGTATACAAAGTGAATTCAGCTTGTTATTTGACTAATAAATAACAAATGTACTTTTTAGTTTAAACAAGTTTTTGATAATTTCTGACATTTTTTTTCTCTTTTTTTTTTTACAACATAATTAATTAAGCACTGCATGTTTGGAGTAATTATCATGTTGCACAATAAATTTGGGAGCCATCAGATACCTTTCTGTATGTGGATGAGAATCCAAAGTATCTAAGATTTTTGCATGATATGGTTTGGTTTAGCGTTGTGGGGGCAAAATACTAACCCCAAGTTGCTCTCCGGTGCATCCATCAGAGTATGAATGCTTGTGAAGTTTAGATAGAAAGCACTTACAGGGAAAGACCATAGAAAAAGTGTTTGTGTGAATGGGTGAATGAGGCAAGTTGTGTAAAGCATTTTGAGTGCTCAGATAGAGTAGTAGTGCTATGTAAGAACCAGTTCATTTACCATTTTGATAGACAATTTTTAGTGCAGTAGCACTGTGGTGTAATTGGAATTTGTTGTCATGCATATCTTTAAATAAGTTTTCATGAAACAGTGACACTAATGGTGCCTGTTTTTGATTGCTTTGTCTTATATAATAATACGTACCTTTTAAAAAGGAAGAAAAATACTTTGTTACTAATTTTCTTCTTGCAGATGAGCCGGTTAAAGTATCCTGACTGAGTCTAACTGCTGTGCTGATTATGGATGACTTAGAAAGAGAGCTGGAGCCTCACATTGACTTAGAGAATGACTCTGACTCCTCAGAGGACAACTCTTCAAAAGGAGAGAAGAAATCAAAGTTCCCTCTGGTTAAGCCCATTTATGGAGGTGGGTTGTACAGAATTTCCATAAATAAATTTTTCTGTTAGACAGCAGAGGACATATTAGATGCAAGACTTATTGCTCACTGATCAATGTATGGTACACTGTTTGCTGGCTTCTACATAGTCCTGGATTTTACATTATAGAAAAGTTTAGTCAGCGGTAATTAAGAAATAATTTCTTCACTTTAATGTGAAATACAAATATTTTATTTCTTTATTAAAACAAATTTAAAAGGTATCAAAAATGTTTCTATCAGCCTCACAAATCCAATGCTGTCTGAGGTTTGGAACTCATACCTTTCATCTTCAGATCAGACTCAACAGAATGGGTTTCGCCGGACCACCAGCATGTGTCGGGAGCGCATCAGAGAAGCCATGCTGCACCACAGATGGGAGGAGGCAGCAGAATATATGGTGTACTACCCCCAAATTTTAGAAGACAGAAATCTTTTCACAGCGCAGCCATCTAAGGAGGTAGATTTTATTAGAATTAATAAAGACTTGTTTAAACACTCAGCTTTAAACACTGCATTCATTTTCATCCTTGACCTTAATGCTCTCTTTGAAATTTCAGTTTATTTGGAGAACTGCCACTGAGATCTTTCACCATCATCCCAACTCAACAATGGAAGATTACAACACCATCTATGAGCGAATGAAGCATTCGGGATTTAGACATTACCTAATGGTACTTCAACTAATAAAAGTGGCCGCAGTGTAGTTTTCATGTGAATCTGCATTTTTTTTTTTCTTATGAGGTGTTGTCATTTTGTGTTTCTAGATTTCTCTGGAACATTCCTTCCACCTCCTGCTCCACCAGCAGATTGAAGATGCAAAGCGGCATCTTGCTAGCGCTGAGAGTTGGAGGCACGGGAAAGAGACAGCAGCTCAGATTCAGAATATTAAACTGATCCAGGCGTACAGGGGCCTGCTGGATTATATCATCTGGTGTGACAAAAAGTCCACACGCTCCAGCAGCGGTAAGGCAACGTGCAGCATAACAGCCCAGAACATGCATTATTTAGGTTTCTCAGTAAGAGGCGTGTAGGAGGCTCGTGTGAGGTCACACTGCCACCTACAGGTCAGACATGGGAACTGCGTGTTTGACAGAGCAGTTTAAATTCATTATGTTGGGGAAAAATGTCTGTCTGGGCTCACATCTTTGATGTTTGGTGCTCTCTTTTTCAGATTATTATGAATCTGATTCCAATCAAACCATGCAAAACTACTTCAGGCAAGCGTCAGTGAATCTTGAGGAGATTTTGAAAAATCCAGGCGTCTGGGATTGTTTCATACTGAGATATGTTGAGGTAAATACTCATTCCTTCCTTCGTTTCCTTCATCCGTCCATTTTTTTTCTGCTTATCCAATTCAGGATCACAGGGGCGCTGAAGCCTATCATGATGTATTTATGACTGTGTTTTTGTTACCTCTCTTGTGAAGCACTTTGTGACATCTGTCTGTGAAAAGTGCTATATAAATAACCTTTTACTTACTTACTGAAGAAGCTTTTCGGATGAGAGGTGAACCATCTTCAAGCAACTTAAAGAAGTCCAGACGCTTTTCTTTCCCTGCTCAGTCAGGTTCTCAGTCATCCAGGTCATCGTAGTCTAACTACAATGACCTGGATGACTGAGAACCTCCACAGACATACTTACTGACTAATCACACTGTGAAATACGAGAGCTTATGGATGCTACCAGCATCCATGTTTGACCAGCTTTGCGTTTTCCTACAAAATAAGCTGTAAGGCATTCTCTGGTGGACGTTAGGTGGACTCTGACATGCTAACATAACATTCATAACAAGATGGATCAAGGACATTGTGGGGAAATCTGGAGCTACAGTTGAAAAACAAAGCAGACAGTTTTGACTTTTTCTCCTTGGCTCTGGACCAGAGCTTTGATATCAGTGACATAGCCCAGTTAGTTCTCTTTACATGGGATAAAAAAGAGTTTAAGATTACGGAGGAGCTAGCAGCAGCGCACTCAGTGAAACCAGGGCGAGATTTGTTCACTGACGTAACCACATGGTTGGATAGACAATCAATAGGTCTCCGAACCTGAGAGGAAAAATGTTGGTATTCTGAAGTGGATACAAGATAAAGTGTTTGAAATACACCTGTGAGTGGAGTTGGTACTTTAGCCTCTTTCTGTTTGTCACATGTTGCCCTGTTTATAGGTTTGTTGTTGTTTAGTGTAAGGAAAATATTAGCATTGATTACATGACCGTTGTTTTATTTTTTTGGCAGATGCTCGAGTTTTATGAGCATCATAAGGAGGCTCTGCAAGTCCTGAATGACTATGCGTATGACAGCAATTTCCCACCCAATCCCAATGCGCATGTCTACCTCTACCAGTATTTAAAGCGACAAGGTGCTTCGGAGAAGAGACTGATGAAAGTGTTGAAGGTAAAGCTGCATATGAAACTCACTGTAACTAATTACTATTTCAATCAGTGCTTTAAAGATGTCTCAAAAAATGGAATTTAAATTGGAATCTAGGTGTTCAAATGGTATTAATGATTAATATTTTATAGTTTGTGTATTTGTGTATTGAGGGAAAACTGGAGTGATCCCTGTTAAACTTCACACTGAATAAGGTTTTAAATTGGCTGTTATTAGATTTAAAGCTATGTGGACAAAAATGAAAAGACACACTGTATCCAGTTCAGTTTCAAAAGCTTAAAATGTCCTTTTGTTTTGCTGTAGGTCCTCCATGCATTGGTCCCCAGCCATGAGTTGATGCTGGAGTATAGCTCTCTCCTGCTTCAGTCGGGTAAAAGGGAATTAAATATGGATTTAAATGTCTATCGTTGGCCAAATAAAGTTCAGTCTTGATGCAAAATCGATGATAGTAAATGTATAGAAAAGTTATTTACAGCTAGCTGTTCTGTTTTGACAGTACTAAATAGGTAATGTTAATTCCTTTGTTTGATTTTCTCCAAGGTTAGAGCCGTGTCTCTAAATCATTCTTTCTCTCTTGTAATAAAAAAATATATGATTTTTGCTCTTTAAGAGAAACAAAGTGACACCCAGAAAGCTTTGGGAGTTGTCCTGGAAATGCTGGACTTCAATTGCTGGGGGAGCAACCTGGAAGTGTGGATCCGTTTAAAGGCAGTGATCCAAAAGCTTCAAAATCAGTATGTGTGGTTTTTTTTAAGTTATATTTTTAATTCAGCTTGAAACAGATCATACTTTATTATTGTTTCTTACTGTTGTGTAATGTTAACAGAGTAGACTGGGAGAACATTGTCTGTGAAAAGATGGCTGAAAGAAAAGACTGGTGGCTTGCGCTGCACTTGACGAGCTTCCATGCCACGAAAGACTCAAAGGAGAACCCCGAGCTTTTTGAAGTGAAAGCTTCGCTGACAAAAATCCTTTTCCCAGGTTGGTTTGTGTTCATTTTAGTGGAATTAATTCTGAAAATGATGTCTTGACATAGATCTCATGACTAATTAGTCATTTTTCTAATTTAATCACAGTTTTTAAAGGAAAAATGAAAAAAGCAATCTTGCTCAGTTTTCTAAAATGTTAATATTTTCTGCTTTTGTTAGTTACTGTGATAGTGACTTAAATAGTTTACAGTTTTGGATTGCCAGGTAGTTGTGCGAATAATTACTGGCAAATGTTGAGTATAATAGCAGCAAAAAACGACAAAATGTTTTGGTGCAAAATGAGATTATCAAGCATGCCGACACTGTCACTATAATCTGCTATAAATGTTGCAATAGGACAAAGTCAGTGTACTATCACTCTGCTATCCCCCCCCCACATTCTGCTCAATAAAATGTTTTATATTATGTAAAACAGCAGCAACTTTGTCATGTTTTACTGCAAATGTCTCCCATTGCTGCTAAAAGCTCACAGTAAAAGCTGTACATTTACTCTCTGTCTTCTTGTATTTTGTGTATTTTCTTTTCACAGACCAACCACTGAAGTACAGCGTGAATGGCTCACAGGTGAAGGGCAAAGCTGAGACAAAGAAAAGAAAAGGAAGAAGATATTAAAGCTCCCTTTTGTTAAATGTTAACTAAAGGTCCTCCGGCAGACTGTGACGTTCCCAAAATCGTGAGCAAATTGTGCCTAGATTTACTTTCTCCACTGTGTGGAGCTCTTGTTCTGCATTTTTGCACTCGGTATCTGGAGGGTATGATCACCTAATTTTGAAAAGTGTACCTCTGACTGTTAGTGTTCATGTCCGATTTATGGTTTCTACGAACATTGTTTTATTCTGACCTCAGCAAACCTTTGAGTGTTAAATTCATAAGCGTTAGTAGTGTATGTATTATGCACAGAGCTCAGAGGAGTTTCTCTCTGACAGCTTTGTTGACGTGTCAGAAGACCCATCATCACAAACCTTTGAGCAGCGTGTTGTGAGGACGTTTAAGGAAGACAGACTCGCTGGCAGGTGGTTGCTGCTACACTCTTCCGTTTTTTTAGTCGTTTAATGCAAAAGTGTGTTGAGTTTGCTTATAATTGACTTGTGTTTATATTTACACCCATACAACGAATTCATCCACGTCAACCTTTTCATATCAAAAGGCTCCACTTAAACTCCTAGTGCTTCATTTTTTCTATTCTCTGTCTATAAAGATAAATACTTCTGTTCCTATGAATCTAGTATCAGGGCATGTTTCTGGCCTTCAAATCCTGGCGTTGCTCTTGACTCCTTTGCACTGAACCATGAAATAAACTCTTGCATTCAGCAGCATGCCAATTTAATAAGTGAAAGTGTTTGTAATGATTCTGTTTCGGCTTGCCACAGCGTTGGCCATGCAGCAGCTCAGTCAGCCGTACTGTATATGTGTGTTGCTTTGCAGTCATTACATAAACCAGAGCCCAAAGCACTTGCCTAACCACAGGAGCAGCTGCAGAACGGATCTGGGAATACGTAAGACATGTTGTTCGAAAATTCAAAACTCGGGCAGTAGCAAGGAGAATCAAGTCAGTAAACGGTCACTTCTTTGGTCTCTGTCCTGTTTGTGACCTCTTTAAAGCTTTTTCCCCCCCCCCAGTGTTTTTCAAATTTTTTTTAATCTACGCAGATGTTCACAGCTGAAGCAGTCATTTTTCTGCCTTGGAGACGCTCTGTAGGGACTTTGGTTGAAGGTTAAAAGGGCAGTTTTCTTTTTTTTTGTCCAGGGATCGAATTGTTCACCAACAAATCCTTTTTCTCATCTGTTCTCATGCACCTGGTCTCTTCTGACTTTAATTTCTCCTTAAATCTTAGCAGCTGGAGCAGTCCCAACTTAGGGATCATCTAGAGTAACAAACAGAAAGCATCCTTATGACCAATTCATAAGCAGCTGCGAGAGTCTGAGGCGACTGTTCAAAACACTGTTATTAAAACCTGCAGCTTTGCTCCCTGCACTGTTTCTGTGTGCTTTGCCAAGACAGGAAGCTCAGTACAGATAAAACCATCATCAAAATATTGTCATTTTATTGTGACGTGTTACACACCAGCATATAAACTGTGGATGATTATTTTATGGATGAAGTATCCAAGAGGAAATTCCTGTTTAAGGCTAAATCAACCACTTAAATCCCACACCCGGTGCTTTGAGGTGCTTAATAAGGATGCACTGGCCCAGTACTGATATACAAAATAATAATTTGGCTGATCCAATGCAATTTATTTTCTTTTCTTATAGTAATGTATCCCTCTCCCCCCTGGGAAAAAGTCAATGTTTATTATAATAATAATAACTGAATTTAAAACTCTCCATGCCCTATTCTTTTTTTTTTTAACATTTACCCAAAACAATTTATATAACCACAACATTTCCACCACCTTCAGTAAATGGCATATTTACTGATATTTACTTATTTTACAGTAACTTAAACACAAGCGTCTGAAGCATTTTTACAAGGGAAAATATTCAATTACAATTTCAAAGTTTTTTTTAACACGTTCTCACATTTTATTCTACAAGCGTGTACATTTTGCAACATTTTTAGCATGAATAAAGCTGATATCGATGTTCAGATGCTATACCCATAAATCTGTAGTTCTTGCAAAACATCACATATTTCCAAGAATGCAGTCCTAATTATCATCCAGTGTGATGAATATGCAGGGTGATGAGGTCAAGGCGCCAAGTAGCTCTAGACTGAGATTTCTAATACAGTGAAGTGGTTGTACCAGGTGGCTGATTTCTGTCTTTACTTGTAATCAGGCCTGAAAACAAACACACTGATTATTATTCTTTGAAACGCTGGAGGGGAGTTCATGCTCTTTTCCAACTTATTTTCCCAGTCATTTCAACAAAATTAGAATGATTCAAGCAACAGTAGATACATTAATGTTAAACAGTCTGAAATATCACAGAATTATGCTCGCTGATCACTAGATATTTGGACGTTTTGTGGTATAACTCCGTTCAGCTTTAAAAACAAATTACTTCACAATTTTATTGAACAGTATTTGTTTCTAGCTCTGTAAAGATTTGAATTTAGCCTAATTTCAAGCAATTCACCTTCATCCACTGAGCAATGTTCTGTTGATTGGAGGCCTAACAGACATCTAAATGGTACAGACACTCAGCTGTGTACAAAATGCAACTTAAACGTTAATTATTTTTTTGTGGGGAATTTCAAAATTATAATTAATAGGGAAGTAATGCAACTGGATTAGCAACGATGTGACATGTGAGTACTTAGAAGCCTCTCAGCAGTGCTCTGACTGACCTGCAGAGGTTCCAAGGAAGCTTTGTTAACAATGAATTACAGTAACCCCAATGTGATGAAATAAAAGCATGAAAAACAATTTCTAGATCAGAGCATGGCAACGGCAATATTCCTTAAATGATAAAAATAAGAGCAAACCAGAGGTTTTAATGTGAGTATCCTAAGTGAAAACTGAGTTAAAAGTTACCTGTAGGTTCCTGATCGAAGATATAGCAAAAGTGGCAAAGGAACCTGGAGTTTCCAATACCAAATCTGTGAGAGACACAAACAAGGATATCTATTTTTTTCTTAAGTTGTAAAAAAATGTTATCTATCAAACTTTTAAAAGTGTCTAAGCACCTTTGCAAGATCTGAAGCTCAGAAATATCCATCCACTGTCTTCCACATATTCTCAGGGTTGTGGGGGAGCTGGTGCCTATCCCAGCTATCATAGGGTGGCTGCTTAGAAATATCTTACAACTAAACGGAATGTGTTGAAACTGAATGTTGCCTGCTTAGCAGTGCATAGCAGTTCTTAAAAATGTCCTGAAGAGGGAGCAGATATAAACAGCAGAAAAAGTAGAGGTCCTAGAACAGAACCTTGTGGAACACCATAGGCAAGCGGATGAGGACTTGAACTTACAAGCAGCAGAAGAAAAGTAACAAAGTTTTTTATGGGTAAGATTTTCCAATACTGGTGTTAATGTAGACTTCAGCTTTATTTAAACCAGTGTTAATTTTGTTGACTAATAATTTTTGTCATATTTTTCATCAATTGCTTTTTCTTTTTTTTCATTGAAAACAAGATGATAACTAAATAAAAATGAATGCATGAGTACAAAAACTATGATGAAAGGTACTGACACTTTCGTCAACTAATAAAAATTAAATGAAAACATTCTGGAGAGACGATCCAATCAGAACCAATTAGGTTGTGTAGAAAGGCGGCACAAACTCGGAAGTCCTCCAGTCAGAAGCAGTCTGTCTGCGGTAAGGTTAGACACGCACAGTTTGATCTGGGTGGGAGGGTTCTGCTAACACGCTTGCTCCCTGTTTCTCATAAAAAATACAGCCAAATGTCAGTGCTTGGGAAGAAGGCAAGAGCAGACACGTGGACACATTTCACATTTGATATCAAGGAAAATGAAACGCTTTCTAAATCATGGAGCAACTCACACTGGTAAAACCACAGCAAACTTTAACACTTTATATTTTATTCAACTGAATCAACTTTAGATTTAGTCTACTATGATCTTATGATATTTAGTCGATTGAAACTAAAAGAACACTAAATGATGTTCTAGTCAAAAGACTATGACTGCAACTAAATCAAAAAACTTGGCAATCAAAGTTAGCGCTGATGTAAACACAATCATTCAGTACACGTTGGCTTAGTGGCCGTTGATGTAAATGAAATCACATTTGAAGAATAATGGTAGGAGGAGGAAGTAAGTATAGAGCTACTGGCCGCTGAGCAGCTCCGCCAGTTCTACCAGCTCCACCAGTTCTCAGCCTACATGAAGCAATGATGTATGTTCATCTGGGAGTGCACTCCAAGGCTGCTGCGACAAATGGTACTGTAAAATCTATCAGGTAAAATAAAATTAAAAAAAATCCTGTCTCCATAGGTTCTTCTGATGACTCTAACAGACCCATTAAAACCTCGTTTAGCCCTGAGAGAAATTTAATGACGTCTTTGGCCTAACCCCACTGTGAACTGACAAGCATAATAACTGTTTGTGTAATTAATCATCCACGCAGGTTGCAGGCTGAATCTATTTGCTTCTGGGACAAATACACACAAACGGCGCTCAGAGAGATGTTTTAATTTTGTGCTTGACATCTAAAGGCCTTGGATGGTTCTTTGCTGTGTGTGGCTGACATTGAGTTTTCCCATCTCGTACAGCCTCGCTCCCTGCTCTACAAAAGCTACACACACACTGCATTGGGTGACTCAGAGTCTCGCTTGGTTGGTCTTCAGGGCTCTGAGGATTTGTAACTTAAAATCCAGACTTGCACAGTGACAGTGTAACATCTCAGTAACCCTGCAAAACATTTCAAGTATGGAAAGGGCTTGGAAGTGGAGCAAAAGAGGGAGATGGAGGGAGAAAGCTCGATAATTCGGCCATGCAATTTGGACTTAACATACTGATGTGTTCACCAGTGCTGCGTGCTACAAGCAGGAAGGAGATAAAACGAAGTAAACGCTGTGGTTCAAAATACGACAGAAGATCAAACTAACAAATTAAAGGGGAATACAAATCAGCTCATGAATAAAAAGATTTAAAGATTATGTTTGTGCGTTTTACGCCTTTATTTAAGGGTGACAGCGAAGGAAGAGAAAATGGAAAGTAAAAGAATGACCTCGGGGACTACAGATCCTCAAATGGCCTGTAAAGCACCATGGTTAAATACTCAACTTTGCACCAGAAATGTTTATAATCTGGTAGATTACATACAGGTAACAAAACAGAGGATATAAACTAAAATCTACAGTAAAAATAACTCATTAAATATACTTTTAAAGCAGTCCCATAGTCTATAATTAAAACCTAAACACTGACCCACCTCTATAGGGTACATGAGCAATTTGAGCATGAACAACCTACTTACCTACTTTAAACCACATGATAAATCTGGTAACAGTCATACATGCATATTACACTTATAAAAAAATGGGGCAACAGTTACGAAAGTACAGAAATATCTGTTTGAGACTGCGTAGTATACAAAAGAGGAGCAACACTTCGTCAGGGTACAGAAAAGGATTAATGAACTCACCACATACTCGGACAGTTAGGATCACTGACTGTGAGCACAGAATATCTCCCAACACATTTACATTTGTTTTGCAATTTTCAAGTGAGCTCATGCTTTAAAGCTAGCATCACAAGCTGATGAATGCCCTCCTTTTAGTTCCAAAGTAACACATGATAGGTAATTCCCAAAGACTGACTTGCACTCATCCATTCCAAAATCAGTCATGCTACCACGATCGCTGTTGATACAGTAAAGCTATTCTTAAGTGAATAATTCATATGATCATGGTCGTTACTGCAAAAACTGAAGGGCTTACTGTTACAACTAGAAGTAAAATGATGTCACACGAATTCAGCTGAGGAGGCACAGTGACCTTTCTGTAATGTCGATGCTGGTGGTACAAAACATAGTTTTATTTCTGTAGCTTTTTTCCACATTAATGTTTCAGTTTATGATTATTAGACGTGTGTGCTGAGTGACTCTTGCAGAAAGAGGTGGATACAGTCCTAGCTGTTTGTGAGGCTTTGCCACAGATAATTTGATTGTACGACCTGTTGTTTGGTTAATTGTACTGACACCCCCATTCACAAAGTCTGTGCTCCAATTTTGGTTAGTGATGCTTAGCACTAATTAACAGGTGTCTGTGTGATGCACCTGTAGGGTCTTTGGATGCACCTTAGTAAGACCTCGGTCACACAGGTCTAGAGACTGGTCTACAACTTGCTGGTACCCTGCAGTCACTTGCAAAAAGTTGTATTCTCTAACCTGTTGAAAAGCTGTGCCATACAGCTGAGGGAACTTTTACTTTGCATCTAACGATTTTCATTTCCGGTTTGCGTTGCACTTTTTTAAGCTTCACCACCGCTTCACTACCGCCGTTTTTGGAAACAAGTTGGCCTCATGCATGCAAACTACTGGTGACCGTGGGATCCTGCTAGTGGCCAAAGCGATCGCAATGAGGATACCAGCGCTGTGTAGTGGTGTATAGATTCTTGTGTCCAATTTCACATGAGCATCCACCAGCAACTGGTTGCACAATACTTTTATCTTTATCTCTGCAGCCTTTGTACCCATGCATGCAATCTATGCTACTCTCCCATATGGAAAAGATATATATAAATCTTATAAAGTTTGTATCTGTCTTGTGTGAAACTTGTATGAAAAGCATATAAGAGTGAAAACAGATATAAGATCCCTTGAAAAATTATATAATGAAACGTGTATGTTTTGGATACTTACTAAAACAATGTATGAAAGTAATGAGAAAGTGGCCACTTTCATGAGTAATCACATATAAGTTTTTACTATTTCTTTTCCATATGGGCTGCTACAGAGTCAGTGCTGTGCTGACTTTAAATCCTCTCATGATGAACTGCTCTGTAGCAGAATAGCCAGTGTATTCCAGACTTAAGATGGCCCGTTTGAACAGCATGATAACAAGAGTGTTTCGACACACTCGCCATACATTCAGATATTTAGACAAAAATTGCTTGAGGGGAGGCAAGTCTTGTGGAACTTGTGGAGAGAAAAAAGGCAAAAAAAAAAAGATTCCCAAAATATCCTCCCTGTTCTGTCTGTGAAGTTGAAAGTGACAACTGCAATACCTTTGTTCTCTGAGTGCAGCTGCAAAAATAGCTTTCAATAATGTATTAGGAGAATAAAAACTGTGAGCTGATTTCTGGGGAGAAGGCGCTCAGCTCTGTGTATGTGCCAAGACCAAGAGCTTTCTCTGCTGTGCACAGACTGTGAGAAAAGATCAGGCTGGTGAACACAAACTGATCCTCTTGACTTCTAAGATTGCTCTACTTATTCAGCTGGGAATAAAATCTTGGCCTTGGAGTAAACAGCTTATTCCTATACATATATTAATGTCTGATCTCAGCGAACAATTGCTCAAATGGGATAAATTGAGCTTATTTCTGAAATTTTGTGTGTGTATAGAGTTATGTGGACAACTGCTGTTTTCCCATCTGAGCAGAACAGCAATGTAATGACTCCAAAATGCAAAGTGCCTTGACCAGCAGAGCATTCACCTGAGGCTATGAAGGTTTAATTTCTTGTGTGCCTCAGTGTGATAAGTGGTAGTCCAAATGTTGTGACTTTCCTTCAAGCTCTGCAGAGGCTGGCCAACTGGAGCACAAACGGGTGGGGAAAAAAAACTCCTGAGTGATCAGAAATGTGAAAAAGAGAGCACAACTGAATTCCAGGCGGGCATCAATTATTAAGCCATGGAAGATAGCTGTGACAATATATCTTTATTGCATCTAGAAAGAAGGGAATATTTTAACAAATCACACACAATTATGAATCTACTATAAATCTAAACCAGTGTGTCAAACCAGTTTTAGTTTATGGGCCATATACAACTCAATTTGATCTCAAGTAGAATGAACTAGAAAACCTATTACACGATGACCTACAAAAAAAAAAACACCAACTCCCAATCATGCCCTTTCTTCTTAAGGAATAAAAATATAGTCTGAAAACCTTTGAATTTAATCCACCATCAATCGGCAAAGCTGATGAGAAACAGCTGAAGATGTCTTTAGAAAAAATTCACCAATTTCGCCTTCGTTTTTCCCAGTTCAAAGTCTACCATCATAACTTAAGGAAATGTGTCAGAGTGGGTCCTTGAATTAACCTTTCTTACTTTGCTTTGCTATGGCAGGCCATATCAAAAATGCTGATAATAATTGAGGCCCCTGGTTTAGATTAAATAATCAGTTTTTCTGGTTGATATACATTCCAACGGATGACATCAAGTGCCAGACTTAAATAACACCATACAGATTGTTCTACCTGTAGATTGTAGGTTTTCACATCATAACTAAATATGTTGCGTTCTACCTGATGGGTTTGTGATCAAACCCTATCGAGTGTTTGCTGTGAGTAAGTTAAGTTTCAGCCTACAGCAGGTCTGCTGGTGCTGTGCCTAAAAATGCAGTCCCACATATGCTGTAACAACCTATAAGGTCTTTCCAGAGCCACAGATGACTTCATGTAACTGTGTTTTCTCTGAATACTCCAAATAGTATTACTTATTATGAAGAGACAAAACCTTACCTTATAATACAGCATTCTGGCAGCAGCATATGAACCCATCACAGTAGGAGAAACACACATTAAAATGAATAATATTCATTTAGCAGCCACAGTTTTAAGATCCTGGTATTGTTCATGCGTTGACATTATAAAATCTGTGCCTATGTTTTTTTTTTGTTTCATGTTTTCCTTTCTTGATTTTTATGGTATTACTGTTATTGTAACCAAATGAATTTGTGACCCATTTAATTTTAGAAACGTCTAGTATACTCCAAATCATACTTTCTTGCTTGAGAGACATAAATTCAGTCCTGCATCAGGTCGCTCCATGTACTTGTAGCACACTGTTTGAACCTTTTAACTGCTGTTTCAAAGTTTAGCTTCAATTTTTTTTATTTGAGAGGACTCAAATGGAAGAATCTGTGAGTAAAGCATCTGGAAGATCAAATAAGATCTTTTCCATATGTGGGCATCTTTTGTGAGTCTTTAAATGACAATCTTTTAATTTATGCCCCTTTCTTGTCCTTCTGATGAGTGTTGTGGCTAAACTGAAAAGGATAATGACTCTGGATTTCAGTAAACATGTAATCTTCGATTTTTACCACCCATTATGTTTCTTTTTTTCTCAAGTATAAAGAAAACATAATGAATATTTATATTACTTCAGTGGTGATGTCATCAAGGTGATATCATCCACCAACACAGCCAAACACAAATTTATCAAGCCTGCAGCTTGCAGCTGAGGCACGCTTCCCACACAGTGCATTCCCCCGAAACTCTACAGGTGTAAACTCAAGGTAGGCTGAATAGTTCTTTGAAATAATTTTCCAGAAACTAACCTGTCAGCTGCGTATGCCACAATGACTCATGTAGGTGTATATGTGCCCACTGACTCATGTTGCCCCCACTCATCTATAATTCTGTGTAAGTACAATGAGCAATGAACAAACAACAAGCTCAACCTGACCCAAAGAAGCCTTGTTTGTTAGTGTACCCAGACTGCATAGATGGTCTTTGTGTGGTTGGAAATACAACAAAGCCTGCTGCGTTTCGAATGAATGTGGGAGACAGAGCGTGTGGCCTGTCTGTCTCTTTGCATTTCCTCCTTTACTCATCATTGTTTGAAACAACACTTCCGTTGCCCCCCACACACACATCTGGATGGTTGTTAATGGAGATAATGTGGTTGATTTTTTTCCAGATTATGCAACAGTGACATCAGTTAAAATTTGTCATTTAGATATTTATTGCGGTGACGAGTTATTAAATGCATTGGTAAAAAACCCCCAACTATAAGCAAATATATGAAAACTGTGGAAATACATCCATTAAAGCTGTTCAGGGCTTTCTAATTTGAACCATAAATTACATAATTTGTGTGGACAACATGTCATCATATCCTGCTCTTGAACAGAAATAATACTAAAATGCTGGTGACGTTATTTTTAGTAAGTCAGTGGGGACAAAGTAGGAAAACTCCAGGTCTGAAAAATGGAGTTCAATGCAGTTCCTCTAATGACCTATTGCGACTGTCTTCAAAACCAAGCTATAGACTCTGACACTGAAATTGTTTATAACATGTTTATAGATTTGGTCTGTAATGTTAACTTCCACCGTCATACGGACTGTACTGTGATTAACCTGTTTGGCTTTTGCAGTTTTGGAGCATGAAATTTTCCATAACAATTTTCCATGTGTATGGATGCAGCTTACTAATCAACCTCAATACAGTCTCTTCTAGCTCCAAATAAAAAAAAAGAAAGAAATGTAGATGAACCAAGTGTTGACAGTGAGGCTTGAAAAATCCAGAGTACAGATGGCTGCAACAAGTCAACTAAACTTTTAGCGTTGCTGCCTTTGCTAGTCCACCACCAGGAATACTAGTCCATACTAGTTTTTCAGCATTGTTCTGACACAGCATTTTTCTGATTTTAGAGTTTATGAATGCAGTCTTACATATTTGTTTAAAATGCACATTGAAGCACATGTCCCAGTCATAAATGACCATGAAAGATTTCTCACAGTGTTGAAGTTAGTGCTGGGCGATATGGCCTAAAATCCATATCGCGATATAACTTGAAGCACGTGCTGTAACGATATATATCGCGATATATTATTTTCTTCTGCATAACATACTTTCCACACTATAAGGCACACTTAAAATCCTTTAATTTTCTCAAAAATCAAGAGTGTGCCTTATGTATGAATTCTGGTTGTGCTTACTGACCTCGAACCGATTTGGGCGTGCAGAAATCTGTTAAAAAATGTTTTAGTACAACTTTGGTAAGCCGTACTGCTTGATGGATTGTCAGACCATTATGGCTGCCGTAATGAGGAGCTTCACGGAGTAATCTGGGTCCAAAACTCCGTCATCTTCAGGTCCCAAAGTCAAACAAACACTGAGAGTTAAAAACGGTCTAAATTCTCTCATCTTTAAT
>NW_005187442.1:2194251-2240888 GCF_000239375.1 Pundamilia nyererei | reverse complement strand
TCACTTAGACAACCTAAAAATGTTATTGTTGGGCTTTTTTCAGTGTTTTGTTTGTTCGTGAGTAAATCGGTTTGGCTGAGATTAAAGTTATTAGATGAGATTAGATAAAATTAAACTTTATTAACCCTGGGTGGGTTCCTCCTTGGTTTTTACACAGCTGACTAAACGTCAAACAGAAAACTGAAACAGAAGTGTGAGACGGTCGACAATTTACGCCAGTGTCCTGTTATATTTTAGATAGCAAGGAGCAGACGGCAGAGTTTATTAAACTCCACCGAGACGGCGGTGACGCTAATCAGAAGGGAGGACCGTCCAATTTCCCCAGCCGTTTACTTTCCGGCCTACCCGACCTTCTGAGGACCCGGCCCACATAGACCGCAAAGGCCGGGTCCTCAGGAGGATGGAGTCCATGAATTTGGACATGGGCTGCAGTCAAAATCTTTATCGTTGGCCAAATTTATATAGTTTATATTGTATATCGTTTATATCGCCCACCCCTAGTTGAAGTGGTAATCCCATCCAGAGTAGATATCGGGTTAGACGCTATGTTTCTAATTGGCCAATTGGTGTGTGTCATCTGACTTTGTGGATATATAAAGCTGGGTGTCACCTGTATAGAAATGAAAATCTATGCTATGGTTTCTAATAATACTGCCTGAAGGAAACATGTAGAATGTAAACAGAAATGGTCCCAGGACAGAACCCTGTGGAACTCCACAAATAACCTTATTGTGTGAAAAAGACATATGTACATGAACAAACTGTAGTCTATGAAATAAATATGGCTGGTGTGCTTTAAATGGTGCAGTGGGAAGCTGTTATTGCGCGATGCAAGCTCTAGAACAAAATATATATATGAGGGCCTTTTCTCTATTGCGATATTCTGCAGTACTTTGATGTCTCTCTCTCTCTTTAAAAAAAAAGTAAACAAAAGAACAGTTGTATGTCAGTTTTATCACAATAAACTGGAATATAACCAAGAAACCAAGGCAACTGTGACTCCCACTGCTAAGGTTACCCAAACTGATCTGGCACTGTGGGTGTTTGTAATTTCATGCATGGTGCAAACTGCTACGCATTTCAGCAACATCTAAAACATGGTTTGATTAACAATAAATGTGATATATGGTTTTATATTTGTCCTAAACTATGAACCAAATATATGTTTCGACAATTTTCTTCAGGTTTTCTCTCTTTTAGACAAGTCAAATTTTTTCTCTCTGTTGTTTAAAAGACTAGCAAATTAGGAACATCCATAATCCTAAAATGGAACTCACCCACCACATTTTTGACTGTCTTTGGTGGGTGTTTGCTGTGTATGAGTCATTTTCTACATAAAAACGATTGCTGACTGGTTATCTGTCAATACCAATGAGCTACTTTCAATTTATAGATTATGTGCTCTTTTAGCTTACTTAACAAGGGACAGGAAGGAAGCGGTGTCTCAATAGCATGTCTCCACCCACGGTCATTGCTGTGCAGATTGTGGTTGCAGTGACATGATCAGCAGGACAAGACAGACGCCCATTTTCACAATATTTAACACGACTGCAGGGGTGAAAATGACCAGCTATTGGCTTTTTTATTTATTTTACAACCCAGAGATAGAATTTGACTTGTACCATCATGATGTTTACGTTTGTTTCTTCCCAGCTTAATGACTTGCAAAGAGATTTTTTACACACACATTAATATTAACACTCTAATACCACTTCCAGTAGTATTTTTTTCCTCAAATATTACTAGAACAAACTCCTTTTCATCTTGTACGATCATGAGGTTTACATTTGTTTCTTGGTTTTATTTTTTGATGAACATCAAATGGTGGCCTACTGTGCACTGTACCTGTGATGGTCATGTTAAAGATAACTTCTCTTACTGAAGTGTAACAACCTTGTCTGAATCTGAGTGTTTACAGCAGTAAACTGTAGCCAGAGCTTTCGTCTCACAGGGATTGCTTGTACACACACTGACCCAATTATTTAAAAACTATTCGGTTTGAGCATCCACTTTTATAAGAGTAGATGTTGGGCTGAATATATTTAGCATAATATGATCCCTTTAAAAATATCATTACAACACAAAGCTGAAGTCTGAGTACAGAGTGAGGAAAGATATTTCTTATTTTGCATCTTCAATAAAACGTTTAGTATGTCAGATCTTTTTTTTTATTTTTTTTATTCTTACCCATGTCCTTTTGTCTTAATGGATATCTTGGTGCTGTTTTGTATATTTCTTGTCAGCAAATTCCAAGAATAGCAGAACAAGAGCAAAACAAACAACAGGTTTGTCCATCTGTTAACACATCAAGATTGTGGCGCACAGCCCCACAGTCCATTTGTTCCTCCTGAAAACTAATTTAAAAAGCTGTTCGCAGAACTCCTCAAATGGGAGTAAATACTCTGTGTTCTAGTTAAACACATTCTCAGAACACAAAGAGAGTGTACCACATGTAGGCTGCAGATAAACTGCCTATGTCTGTGATAATGAAGGAACAACTAACCCAGTCTAATAGTGTTTCTGATTCATTTGGAGCTCTGTGACACAGAGATATAAATAAGACATGCTTTAAAATGGCCAGTTTAATGTTAGTTGTGGTCTTTCACTGTGTTCAATAGTAAGAAAAAGTAAAAGTAAAATTCTGCCTTTATGTTTGTTCACGGTAAGGCAATCAATTCAAGCTTTGTAAACTCCACTGAATCTGTCTGCTAGTAAATTTTCATTGCCTGACCTCACTCAAAACTGTGTGCTCCTTCTTTTGTATTCAAAAAGCTCTGATGGTGTGTTATAGGCTGACATTTCACCGCTAGCCTTTCTCTACGCTGGCCTTTAAATTTGCTGTTTGTGTGTCTTTGTCCTGTGTTTAAGTGTGTGTTAGGTCAGATTAACAAATGGTAAGGCCGGTGGCAGCCTGAATAAAAGCATTAACCAAGGGACAATGGGAGCGTGAGACTAAGCCCTTTCACAACCTGTCTGACAGCTTGTAGCGTTGATGTCATCCTCTGACTCAGGCTGTTACCACCGCTGCTGTCACCCTGGACGCTCGGATGCATGACATCACCAAATGACACATATCACTCTCCACTACTGCCTCTCTGCTTTCATTTCTCTCCCTTTGTCTCTCTGTCTCCAGTCATTTGCATACTCATCAGCTTTCCTGCATTGTAGGCTTCCACTTTGTCAGACTGTGAACAAAGGGAGAGCAAGAAAGGACATCATTAGTTTCCCAAGGAGACTCGGATAAAGGCAGAGAAAACACAAGAACAAAGATAGCAGCGGCTTCTGATGTGCTCCCAGGAGGATATTTTTTAAAAATCGAGTACATGATCTTTTAAAAGTGCTTACCGAAGGAGGCTGCAGGTTGCAGAATAAAGTCATTATTACAATTTGATATTTCACAAAAGGAACAGTAAATAAGTTACGGTAAATGTTTGAGTTCATTGCCTTAAATCCCACATGCGGTGAACTAGAAGGGTATTCATACCAAGACAAATACACCATTTCACAATATTCTCCTTTAACGATGTTCCTCTTTGCTACCAAGTTATATGAAGTTTGGCTTAGTTTTTGACTAATCCTACATATGCTGATAGACAGAAAAATGTTAAAATCAAATCAGTAATCAGCCAATCACATGGCAGCAACTCAATTCATTGAAACATGTAAAAATTGTCAATATGACCAGTTGAAATTCAAACCGAGCATCAGAATTGGGAAGAAAGGTGGTTTAAGTGACTTTGACTGCGGCTGTTGGGGTTGTTGGTGTCGATATGGACCAAAATCTCTGAGAAATGTTTCCAGTACCATAATACCAAGGTGTGCCTAAGAAAGCTCCTAGTATGTATATTTCACACAGACTACATAGCAACAGCTGAGCGCTAGCCTAACAATTTTCAACATTATTTAAACAGGAATTTAAATTCTTGGGATGAAGAATGTCTTAAGTGTCAAGGACCAAGATAGGCAGGATAAACCAAGCTTGTTTTTTTATGATGGGAGTGCGACCATGGCAGAGAGCATTCTTGGGAAGAACATACAGAAATGGCCTTGTAAAAAAAAACACTTGAGTCACATATTATTGTAATGCTTAATTGGAAATGACGAGGAATGGTCATTTTAGACAACCAGCTCAGAGAGTGTATACCAAGAAGGCCAATGCTGTGTCTCATAATTCGAAAAACATTTATCTGCAACAAAATTTACAAGATTCATCCTTGGTTCAGTTTTTACCTCTCCACCAAGTTTCATGAAATTCTGTCACACAGGTTCTTTGTAATCTTATTGATAGTGACACAGGCAGACACATGTGTCACTGAAAGTACCTCCTCTGTGGTAAAGGAACTAAAACAAGAAAGAGTCACCAAAGCTCAAAGTCCAATAACCAGACACAGACAGCTTCTTTATCAGTGGACTGAGTTTACTCAGTAGCCATCACATGATGTAAGCATGGTCATGGGGTCATGTGGGGAAACCCATCTTTAAAGATAGCTTTTAGCGGAGATATCATGCTCAAAGGTAAAAGTCATCCATTGATCAGATGTGGTCAGGAAACCCAGAATAACTTCTTTAAAAGGGTCTTTGGCTAACAAGGCTAACACAAAAACAAAGACAAATTAACAAATTACATGCATTATTTTCAGCAACTTAGCCAGTGCGTGAGTTTTTTCCCCATCTTTCACTCTTTAAAAGTCAGTAACGCCCAAGTCACTGCATGTTTTCATAACAGAAGATACCTGACACCAGAATCTTTACTAGTGGAACTACTTGCTGTACTGGTTCAGTGTATGCAAAGCATTTGTGATGATGTCAGTGTCATGTATCGAGCTGACCTAATTTACACCGTGTTGATAAAAGAGGAAACTTCACCACATGCAAATAAATTTTCCTACCTGGCTGGAGGATAACGCATCCCAATTCTTTCCTACAGGAGCGCTTTGGGACACAGTGTATGTAACCTTTCTTATATTTACCAAGAGTCTGACCGTCACATTATGACTGAAAACGCAATAATCCTCTTTTATTTTTTTTAAGTGTTAGTCTCACAAGAAAGTCATTTACCTGGTTAGAAGATCCCCCAAATTCATTGGAAATCCAGAATTCACGAGTACACGAGTATCTATTCTACGGGTTTGTACTTCACACTTGTGTAATTTTTCTGTGAACTAGGATTGTTTTGAATTTGCCCGTAGGTGTTTGCCTTAAACTCAAATTTTAGATAAGCTCTGAGAAGCTTTTTGCCTTCAAAATAGTTTTTCAGTGTCATACCTCTAACACATAAAGAACTGTGCTGTTTTTAAATTTTAGGCCTTTTAGATGATTTGATTATTATCTTACCAAGAATACTAGAAGGCATCTGATTGATTTAAAATTCCCTCCTTAACCTGAAAACAACACATAGAGTCACACTCATAACGAAACGTCTTCAGACACAAGATGATGTGTCATGTCAAGTTTCATGCCATGATATATATTTCTCAGTAGATCCGATTTTTTGTTTGCTGTTGAAGTTCATGACTTTAAAAAACAATTGGGTGCAGAGGTCTGAATTTATTTTGGATTTCCTCTAATCCACACAAGGTCAGAAATAACCATACAAATAACAATACACCGCCACTAATGTGTACACTTGATTAAATTGCTGATCCTGGAATCTGCAGTTCTTTAAAAATGGTAAGGGATTGGTTCTTATATAGCGCTTTACCACTCAAGCCAACATGTTTCATTTATCTACTCACACCAGCACTTTTTTCTATGCTTTTTCTAGCTAAGTGCTTTCTATCTGATAGTGATGCATCAGAGAGCAACTTGGGTTTGCCCAAGGATACACTGTCATGCAGACTGGAACAGCCAGGAATCGAATCACCAACCTTCCAATTAGTAGATGACTTTCTGAGCTACAGCCACCCCAAATGGGCCATTAAACTTCCAAAATGGTTGACCTCAACCCTACATGAAAATTTGTGGGCTAAGCTTAAAAGCCAGGTCTTTGGCAACAATTCAATTCAATTTAAATGCTTGTCGATAGCTACTAAAAGCATCTGGTTGAGGTGCAACTATCTAAGGGACATTTAACCAAATATCATATATTTGATCCTGTATGTATGTCTTTGACCCTGTGGGCATTAGAGAAAATCCAAAATAAATACACACTTGTGCACCCACTTCTCCTTTTTAAAGCGATTAGATATGCTGAACAACAAATCCACACTGCAAAAAGAACAGTTCAAAGAAATCATAAAAGCCCCAAATTACCATGACATGCCCACGATGAGTGGATCTAACTTCTGATCCCTACTGTACATATAACAGTTTTGATTTAAATCTAAAATCGAGTTAAAATGCAAACTTCCATTTGTTTTTGGCTAACTACCTTAAACAGCACAAAATCAGCGGTGACATCATTTCGTTGCGCTCTGTATGAACGTAATTGGTGAATAAAAAACGATCCGTGGCATGTTTATGAAAGCTTCCTCGCTTTAACTGTCAGTGCATCATTCTGCATAGTGAAGCTCAAACATCCAAGAGAATTAACAATGTCCTGAGGAAAATACAAAAACAAAGTTCAGCACTTGTTTACTTCTCACTGAACATTTAATATTCATTAGCCTACTCAGGAAAGGTTTTGCATATGCTATTCTATACACCTGGTATCTGGCACGTTTTTCCCAGCAAAATCACCCTCAGTCACACAGGAAGTGGAGCATTTTACATTTCTGACAGCTGCAACAGCTTGTGTAGAATAAAAGAGGCAAGATGGGCAGTTAACATGAGCTGTATGTATAAGTGAGCCTGGAGAGACAAAGAAATTAATACTAGAAACTCACAGAATATCACTTTCTGTTTGTTGCAGTAATCGTCTAGAGCTGGGGGGGCAGCTGCAAAGAGAGGCTAAAGCTCAACCTCCTCTTAAGAGCTAAAAGGGCCTGGCTCCCACAGAGCCATGCAGCAGGTGACCTCCCCTGTCCTGGAAACAGTTGCTATTTAGACACGATGAGCAGCGGGCGCAGAGAGTCATTGTTATTTATATTGTCTTATCCTTTTGTTTGTATCAGAGGTCGAGGGCAGCGAGTGCATCCGATAAGTTTCTCCACTTGAAGGTCAAGACTGAGAAGTTTGGTTTATAACCTTTGAGAGGACACGGACGTTTATTAAACACACGCTCACTGAGGGTGATGGGTATAAATATCAGGGAACATTATGCAAAACCCCCAGCCGTGTAAATCCATCCATGTGTATGATACGCTTCCATCCTGGGTTAAGGTCACAATTAAATTGGGATCCCACTGCAGGCAGAATGACAGTATTTGCTATTATTGAGAAAGCATGACCAATACTTTATATTACACATAAAGAACTACAGTGTATCGGAGACAGTGAGGTTCCCTCCTTGAAAATACAGATTATAAGCATGAGTGTGTATGCGAGCAAGTGAGAGCGAATGTTTAAATTTTTCTGATTGTTAACTAAACAATATTTGGTAGTTGCTAAGTGACCATGAGGATGAGTCACCCTTCCTCAGGCGGAGGGACATGCCAGCTTGAATGAATAATACTGAGCAGACTAGCCCAACTCAGAGAAAATAGGGCTGTTATGAGTTTGGTGATGGAGCTGTTATTGTTCGGTGTAAACTATACCTCTTCTGGTAATCCGTCACAGTGACGGCCCTCCTCACTCAGGCAACACTTTCAGGAGAAATTTATTTTTTTATTTTCACTGCATGCAGTCATCGGCTAATTCAGTACTTCTCAGCCCTCAGCTGGAACTCCCCTCAGAGGTGGGCATCACAAGATGACTTATGAAATGTGTTATAAATGTATTTCTAATTATAATTTAAACACGCTGACACAGTGAGCTTGGTTATTTTGGGGATTTAATGTGTTTAATTTCTGTCATTGTTAACTAAACCAACACATCACTCTGGGATAATATCTCATTTAAGTGTTTCTTTTTAATTAAAGTTGAATACATTTTAATAAAACAAAAAAAGTTGCTAATTCTGATGAAAATAGCACGCAGTGGATATATTTGAAATGGCACAAATGCTGAAAGAGGGTTTCAGAAGACAAAAACTTGTCTGCAAACACTCAAATGTGCGGAAGCTCGTTTCTGCCACCGACTAGGATTTCTTTCCCCTTGATTTGCAGAGGTAAATTGAAATTTAATGTAATCTTTCTGAATTTTTAGTCATTTCTTTTTTCAGAAGTTTGAGTTAGTAAGTCAAAATTTTATACAATAACCTGAAATTCTGACCTACCTTTATTTTGAAAGCAAATGTCCCCTGTTTCCAGTTTCTCAGTATTTATATTTAGTCTATCTGGTTGTTAAGTGATGACGTGACGAATCCTACTTCCGGGCCTAAAGTAGTCTGCGTTTAATATGGCTTTTGTGTTGTTAACATGTTTAATGTTATGTATTTTCTTCTATTTAATCTCAAAAAGCTCCTAAAACAGTCAGTGATCACTGTTGACCCTCCCTGGCTAATCATTTATTTAAGCTCAGTTTTTAAAACCTTAGGATGTAACTACAGCCCAGCCCATGCAGCAGTATATGAATGACTAACCTCGTATTGAGGATGGATTATCTCAGTTGTTCTCCTGGCTGAAGTTTGGTCCTTTTACAGCATCCTGCCATGCTATTACATTTGTTCCTGACCACCGAGAACACTCACGTTAACTTTTATCGAGTGGAAAAAAAGTTAGCTTGTTTATATTATGCTAACATAGCTGTGTCGCTAGCTCGCGTAGCACATCATTATATACCAGCTAACCAAACTTCAGCAACCCTACAAACGTCACTCCTGTTTAGTTTTCTGTCTTCATTTATGTTGGAAGTGATAACAGAGCTGTACGTTTTAATTTGTTTCCAAAACCCCGCAGTCAGGACATGCTATATTGTATTTAGATAGAAGCTAGCGAGCTAACTCCCTGCTAACTTCTAACTCCGTTAAATGTCATAAATTCCGTTTTCATGGATGCCTGGATGTTAAACTCAATTGTTACACCTGGTAGAGCAGAACGCTGATCATTTTATTAAAGATGAAAGACTTTAGACAGTTTTTCAACTCTCAGTAATGCCATAGTGATTGTTTGATATATGGACCTGCAGCGGAGTTTAGGCCCAGACACGGCTAGTGACGTCAGACTTAACGACCAGATAGCTGCAAGTCTCGAGCACGTTAAGTGCAAACAACTACTTCAAGTTATTTTCTCAGTAATGTGAGTAAGTAGGATTAATTTTTCAGATAATTACCTCAGATCTTTACTTATGGGTGGAGAAAGCTCCAAAACGTTTTACAGTTTTGTCTGGCAAAACACAGTGTCTGGCAAAAAAGATTTGCCAGACATTTTGAGTTGCTATTGTTAATTACTTAGTTAGTTACTTCCTGTTTTACTTGAGTTTTCTCAGCTTAGTTCGGGTTTACGTCCTGTTTTTGTCCTTGCCTCACCCGTGCCTGGTTGTTTGCACCTTTGTTCGATTGCTTTCAATCCACCCACTGTGTCTCCAGGCTTGCCTCTAGCTTTGACAGTCATGCTTCACAGTCATGTACTCCCTCTTTTTTTGCGAGGATTCCTGTGTCCTGCATTTAGATTACCTCTCCAGACGAGCTTCTAACAATAAATTCAAAGAAGACATTAGTTAAACTGTTGGCACCGATTTGCAGTTGGAGCGAAACACCTTATAGAAGAGGCAAAGAAGCAGTAGTTGATGTGAAACAGTGAAAGAGCCTGTCAAAACTCAATTACAGTGGGAAATGAGAAAAACCCTGACATTTCAGTTTGACTGAATCAAGCCAAAGTGTCTGGTTTAAGTTTGACTTCTTAAAGCAGCTGGAGTCATTTAGGCTAGAAGATGTATTCTTTTAAAGTTCAAACATTAAACCCGAATGTATTTGTCGAGTTAAATAACAGGCACTCAAATCGTTTTAAATGTCACTCAGTTCATGTGTTAATTTCTGTCGTGTCATCATCGGACGTCCTATCAGCTTCAAACTGGTGGGTGAAATCTGATTTTATGCTGGCCAAGTGACGACTAACAGTTCACCTCAGCTCTAAAATGTGTTTACCAGTGTTGGCTACCCTGTTGTATCACTGATCTTATCACACACAAGTATTTTAGGATTTTCTCAGTGCGTGAGGTTGCTAAACTAAAATACACGCTGAATTGTGAAACTCCTGTTTGTCACATACTGTCAGTTTGTACAAAAGTTTAGACAGGAAACCGAATTTCCATCCAGCGAAATCCAAAAGTAAACAAAGGCAGTCACGGCGTGACAGTATTTCCGAGGGAGGCGCCATAATGCATCGACAGCCTGGGCTGACAGTTTTCTTTTTCTTTCTTTCTTTCTTTTTGTTTTTTGTTTTTGTTGGACCCTCGAAGCTTAGACAGTTCGTGCAATGATAGTCACACAGCCTTAACGATGAGCAGAGAGTGATTTTGGAAAGCCGGCGTCGGTGCTTGGTTAGCATCTTGCTCATTCAATTAAACTGTCTAATGAAGCTAATGAAAACGATTTCCAGTGACGGTGAGAGTCATAATTGGCCCATTAAGCTTAAAGAGGTAAGATATGTTTGAGGCTGCGTGTTGTTTGCGTTGCAGCCTAATGGAAGAGAAGCTGATAAATATGCACAAAGTGAAGAAGCATATAGGTTGACAGGCTGTTGAATCTTTGGCAGTGTCCCTGCTTGCCATTGCTGGACATGTTGCTTTTCAAGCTGTTGAGTCTGCAGTAAGCCCATCTGTGCCATTCCCTGTTTGAAACCATCAGTAGCAAAAATTTTCCATTTATTAAATGCTCAGCATTAAAAGAGGAATAAAGTTAATAGCCAGATGGGATGAAATACTAGAGGGAGAGGCCAGCGTTTTGCATGTTAAAGACTAAAAAACAGCAATTAGTAAATGGGCTAATTTGTAATTTAAACACTTCTCTCTCGTGTCTTTGCTAAATGAATGCATGTGTGAGAAGTGTCTTCCAAGGTTACATAAGGTTGAGATCTTCCTGTTTAGCGCTAAATGTGTCTCTGAGTCTGCACCTTGCTGAAGACAGGAAGTGGTTTGGGTCTTTCATCTGGGCCAGTGAATACCGCACCTCGATCAGTCACATTTTCCATGCTGAGTGTCAAAAAAAAAGGCCTAACCACTTCACTGTGTTTGAGATCAAAGTTTGACATTATCTCACAACAGATACACGAAGCCACACACTGTCATGTTTTCCATGGTGTGACATTTATGAAAGGAAGGCAGTTTATTATAATCCAGTTCAAGATCTCACAAAAGAGAGAAAATGGTTGCCACATTAGCTTATCGTCCTGCTGAGCATTCAAAACGAAATAGAAAAAAACAAATCTCACCGCGTCATTGACATCATCAGAGGCAGCAGCAGCAGCAGCAGCATCCACCTGCTGCCAGTTTCCTATGACAACAGGTTTGAGAGATTAGAGATATTGATTTAACTGTGTAAATGTAAAAAGACAGATGCTGTAAGCAGCATAGAAAATGTCTATGAAATGATGAAAATGAATGACTTGGACAGATGTAAAAGCAAAAACCTGAAGGCTGCATAACCCGATTTCAGCAAAACGTTAGCAGTTGGGCAGTTAGCCTCACATTTGACTTCAGCATACTTTGGCATACAGAGGAGTTTGTGGTTGACTTTGATTGCAAGGTGTCCAGGTCACGTGGAACTGAGTGTGACATTTGGTACGAGGTATTTGCCCTGATATGCTGTGTGTGGTTTCCTCCAAACGTGGCGTTGAGAAAAGACATTGTTCCAGAAGTCTTGTGATTTGCTCATTTGCAACTTTGCAAACCTAAGCCATGCTGTCATCATCTTTTTAGCAACTCCCCCCAACAAGCCACACTTGTTCAAGAACATTTTAAATTTAACATGGTAACTGAGGCCTTGAAGAGTCTAGGATATAGCTCTTGATTTTTGTTTTGCAGTTTTCTGAGCACTGCATAGTATGACCTTGAGAAATTGTGTCAACACACACTTGAGTTCTCCAGACCAACAAATTCCCAAAACTTCATCTAGAGGTGCTCACACTTACTCATGCCGATGCTCAATTAAACAAGTGCATTTGATTTTTTGTTACTAATGCTCTCAGTTCTCATTGAAGCAGTAAGGGTGTTTTTCACACGACTCTATGCAGAGCTGTGAAAAGCTAAGTACACCCTTACAAGGATCAAACAAAGACTATAATTGGTCAATATACAGGAAGTACAAACACAAACCAGAAAGCCCTTACCTACAGATTCTGTATTAATGTACATCAGCTCACACGCATCCATTTATCAGACTACAAAAAAGTATAATAAAAACAACACTTCCCTCGTGTCTGCAGCTGTCTGCACACACACACACACACACACACACACACACACACACACACACAAATCAGTATAATAAAGTTAAAATCAGTGCAGTTTTTGATGTATTTTTTTCCAGTTTGGTTGTTATTGTTTTAAAATAGTTTAATCTCAAGTCTATTTTTCATTAGTTTCAGTGGTAGTTTCATGCTTTACTACATATTGTATTGGTGGTATTTGCCAGAGGTAAGATTTAGAATATTTAGTACAGAATAGATATGAAAATATCGACAACTTGATTCACTGTGATTTGCATACCTCAGTCCTAATAAACTGTGTTTCCTCAGATTTGTCCTTTCACTTAGTTTTCTAGTTTAGTTTTTTCACACTTTGTTTTAGCATTTAGTTTAGGTTAGTGAGGTGTTATATCTACAGAGCTGCTGATGTGAATTTTGACACATCTTTTGACACGTTTGTCATATTTAACATAAAGGGGAAATGTTTTTATACGAGCACTTATGCAGTGCCGTATCTGATCGTTGCAGTTTGAGCATGAGCAAACTTTTTCCTGGTTTGGTTAACTACTCAGAACACTCAAAAGAAAGGCAGATTATGGTCTTGGTGAAATTCACAGAAAGTCTAGAGGCGACTAAAACCACAGTCTACTGTATCTTTTAGATAAAATTTACCTATTGTGCTTACAGTGATTATTTGTACATACGATGACTTCAGGGTTTCAATTATCACATGAGCATCCACCATATTACTCTGCACACACAAACACATACACACACAACTTTATTGCATATGCATACCTTGCTTGTTCAGGGTTTGACCTCGTTTTGCCTTCAGAACTGGAAAAATTCGTCATGGTACAGTTTCAACAAAATACTGAAAACATTCTCAAGAATTAATTAATCAATTCTGATGCTCGGTTTGAACTTCAGCTGGTTGTCTTGACCATGTCTACATGCTTAAGTGTACTGAGCTGCTGACATGGGACTAGTTAATTAGATATTTGCATGAAAAGTTAAAAACTAAAGACTTAATAAAACATGGGCAATGAGAATACATATATATTCTCTGATATGTTCCACAAATACTTTTCAAACCACTCTTTCTAAAACAATATAAAAACAACTCTGGGACCAATTTTATCTACTTGAAAACATTCAGAAAAATACGTGTGTTAAAAAAAAAAAAAAAAAAAAAAAAGGCAAACATTAAGATGTTTCGCTTCAGAAATCTGTCATTTGAAATCTGTCATTCTTCAGCTGAATAAACTGGGTGTTTCTAGGAACCAACATTCTTTCCCCTTAGCCTGCCAGCATCTAAAATCTACTTCGCTACATGCCATTATCAGAAACACTTTTAGGAAATCGCTTTCGAACATTTGATGGTATAGATTTGGTTCCTGGTAATTCGTTGCAGCTGCTTGATCATGTAAACAGTTAGTGTTGGTGTAGACCGAAAAACTCTGACAGAATCTTGGTGTCAGCTTGACACGATGTACGTGACTTGACCAGTTATGTAAATTTAACCAGCAGAACTGGTTAAATTTACATAACTGGTCAAGTCACGTACATCGTGTGTCTGACTTCCCACCAGAAGTTGTTCCTAAAATGTTGTTCTAAGCTCCTGTTTCTCATTTAACATCTTATTTTAATACCAGTAAAATGTGACTGGCCTTCATTAGCTCTTCTTGTCATACTTTCACCCAGTTTTTTTAGATTTTTTAAGCCCCCTTTCTGTTTGTGGTTGTCGTTACAGTGAATAAATCATTAATGGATAAGAATCCAAGCACCCGAAGTGCCCACATATTTTGCACGGCTCTCTAAACTTTATGTAGCTCTTATTTTAGATACGACCATGTAAATGTCAGCATTACAAACTTACTTGCTGGCATTGCCTTGCTTATGAGCTTCACGAGAAAGCAAATTTCAGGCAGTCTAGTGGGTCTTTTAATGATTTCTTTTGCTTTTAAAGGAAAACTCCTTCAGTCCATTTCTTCAATTTACTTAGAAAAACTCGGTATTCCCAGAACCATCTCAATATCTTTCTAAACCACACATATATATATATATGTTGATGTAAAAATAATAATTCAGGGATTCTTAATACTATCTATTCTTGTTTTATTATTTCACTACCAGGGATCTGCTATTAATAAACATGGATGTTCTGCCAACCCGCCCTGTATAAATAAAGGGTAGATAAAATAGCAGATAGTTTTAATCTTACCAGGTGTTCATAAGCAGTCTGAGTGTACCGGCTTGTTCTGTGAGAAATACACAAATGATTCAGTAGTACATATCTGCTAAAAACAAGTTAGTGTGATAAACCATTTTATTTCATCTTCACACATTGCTTTGCTAAACAGAGTGCTTACATTAACATAATATTATAGTATGATACCAATAAAATGGTCTTCTGAGTTTGGCCTGGGGTGCTGGTTCACTTACACTTAAACACAGTGAAACAGGAGTCTGTCACAACGGGACTGAACGGACTCACGTGCAGGCTCTAGGTCTTGAAAGCACAAGAGTCTTTATTACAATACACCAGGTGATCTATTTACAAAGGTGAGGGGAAA
The DNA here is from genome assembly GCF_000239375.1 of Pundamilia nyererei. Classification (NCBI taxonomy): domain Eukaryota; kingdom Metazoa; phylum Chordata; class Actinopteri; order Cichliformes; family Cichlidae; genus Pundamilia; species Pundamilia nyererei. The sequence goes on along the minus strand of NW_005187442.1, from coordinate 2,225,989 downwards.
GCTGGGCTCCGGGGGTCCACACACGAATGGGAAAGACGCCGAAAGTCACACACTCACTCCGTCCACCCCTCACGCTCCTCTTCATACTCCAATCACTCAGGTAACACAGGGGTTGGTCCAGGGAATCTGTACACAGAGACACGAAGGGATTATAAAGGCAAATCGCTGAAAAAACACTCTAGAGGTAACTGAGCTGGGGTTACACAGACGAGGGTCAGCAACGATCCAGCAACGAGAAACGCAGAGCTGCCATCTTATAAAGGAGCTGGAACACACTCGTGATGAGCCACAGGTGCGTGATCGCGACCAGGTGCGTGGGCCAAGGGCAGGAGCCCACAGGTGAGCTCCGCCCAGGCAGAGGGAGGAGGGAAAGAGGGCAAGGGAGAGAGCAGGAACAAAAAAGAAAATAAAAACATATGTAGCCATACTGAGCCGACCGGGTAGGCACAGGGACCCTGACAGAGTCACTGGGAAGCCAATCAGCTTTGATCATCTGCATCCATTTATAAATAACTGTACAGACTGCTAATAATAGAAGTGATAATACATGCTCTGCGTTGTTTCAGGTTGCCAGCGAGGATAAATAGAGTGCTCAGATTATATTTGGGGTTCGAAGCCAACGAGACCCTTCCACCACAACATAGGTCCCCGTCGTTCAGGGGCTGCGCAGCCAGCCAACTTGGCACTTGCTTAACAACACTCCTGCCAAAGACACCTACTTATTGCCACCAATAATACTGCCACCCCCCCATTCTGCATACAGGTCACTTGTGTTGCGTTACACAAGAAGGTTAATCTCTTTTATTCTGCTGTGTTTTAGCACTGAAGTTCAGTCTATCTGTGGTCTGATCCAGGGAAAATTACATTTATATGTGATCACATTGAAAGTATACTATTACATACTTAGTAGATCAATCTGGAGCCTTCATGTAGCATCACACAAAGGAGTGAGTGTTACTATTGCTAAATATTTGTTATATAATTTATGTCTACATATAGGTTTTCTAGGATCAAATTCAGGTACATACCAAGGAAACCAAGTTTAAAACTACATGTATTTTAAGACACTTATAATTTAAGGCACTTTAGACTTGGCCTGATTTTTTAGACCCCTATTCCTTTTTTTATTTAGAGTCTATTAACCTACAAATGTTCTCATTCATTGCATTCATTGTAAAGAGTATGTTTCACCTGTGTCCCTTTTGGTAACCTTTACCCCTGAAAACATGTTCACCTAATTCATAAATGGCTTGAGATTCAGTTACAGTTCAAGCATTTCGTGTTTGAAAGGAGAGTTGCTCAACAATCTCAAGCTTTAATGTCAACTGCGTGAGTCCATGAGTGGGTGAGTGGAGATATTCACCTGTCAGAGCCCAAAGGAGGAGTTTAGAAAGGTTAGAAAAGGGTGAATGGAATAAGGACTGGGTCTGCTACATCTGCCCACACTAGTAAGTTGGTTTAACTTGATTTTAGCGATATGTTGGATGGCTTTTATTTTATTTTATATCCTTTGAGTTATGTTCAGATGTTGTACATCTGGATTTAAATTTCTGTATCAGACTCCCTGTTAGATCATGACTTATGGTTATAGGGCTGTTAAATATATCTACCTCTGAGTAAGGGAGGGTTGTAAGGAAGATGATCATATGCTGTTGGAGAACACGGGAACTTGAAAGGCAGGGGTGTTCCAATCTGTAGAACAAGAATGAGCAATTAAGTGTAATTATTAGGGTGGGTGGGTATTAGTATTATAGTATTATATACTGGTATAAGACATGAGAATATCCTTTGAAGACATTTCTTTTAGAAAAACTGGTCCCCAGAGTTACAGAAAGATAAACAAAATATGTTAGATGAGTGTACATAACCCCTTAAGTATAGCACCAACAGTACTTAGGACACATAAACAGCTCTAGGATATTTGATTACAAAGGCAAGAAATAATTTTCTGACTGGTGGCATGAGTGACTTGCTGACTGATACCGAAAACTGCCGAAAAACTAGGCAAAGTGTGGACATTGAAGATGGTTTTTGAGTTATCCCCTAAGCTAAGTCGGCCATTTTGGAGCACTGTGGGGATGTAAAATTATTAAATGTAATGGCTGTTCTCAGAAGACTTGAGGTCAGACACTTTTTACACAGCAATCTGAATTTAAATGATGATAATTTGAGTCAGAAAAACCGTGGAGACGATTTAGTACTGTGGTTACTCACCACAGAATTGTGTGCCCTACCTCAGTGATGTAAAGCGAGCCTGAGTAAAGACCAAAGAGCAAATTAGAGGAGTCACTGGAGCTTCTTAACATTTCTTATTAGTCGGTTTTTATGCAAATTATTAAGCAGATGAGGTGACTACCCCGGAGAAGCTTCTGCTATCCAACAAACCATCACCACATATCTGAGGCAATGAGCAAATCATCAAGCTTATAGCCATCACTGGTCTTCTTTTACAACACATGGATGGCCAGGTGCGTTGCTTACCTGGGGAAAACCCGGCACCAGGGTCCACTATGGGAAGAAAGCAAGCTGGCAGAGGCAGTGTGATGTTTTGAGCAATGTTCTGCTGGGAAACCTTATTGATGTTACTCTGACATTTACCACTTACCTAAGTATTGTTGCAGACCATGTGCAATATTTCATGGAAATGGTATTCCCTGATGGCTGTGGCCTTTTTCAGCAGAATGATGCACCCTGCCACAAAGCAAAAGCGGTTCAGGAATGATTTGAGGAGCAAAGCAATGCGTTTGAGATGTTGATTTTGGTTCCAAATTCCTCAGCTCTCAATCCACTTGAGCGTCTGTGGGATGTGCTGGACAAACAACCCACCTCGAAAGGATGTGTTGCTAACATCTTGCAGTTCAGGCCTCATAGGTCACGGCTGTTTTGCCAACAAAAAGTGGACTAACGAGGTATTAGGCAAGGTGGTCATAGTGTAGTGCCTGATCTAAGAGAAAACTTAAAAACACTTTTGGAGAGGCCCAGTGCTTAAACTTGATTGGGCTTGAGCCAATTATGACCAACATGCTGTGACTATGGCTACTCGGGAGCAGCTATGTAAAAAAGAAGGGCCTAAAATTACGCTGTTGTCTTTGTATGTGATTACTGGTGCTATAGGAGGCTCAAAAAGGCTGTTAAATCTAGGTGTTAGAGGCACTTATTTTATCCTGTGGCACTTTCAACAGTTCAGTGAGTACTTTCAATAAAGATGTGAAAGATACTGTGACTTGTATTAATGTTTGGTGGAAGACGATGGTGAACAATGTGTCAATCTAAAGAAAGAAACAATGTATCATTCTTTTTTACAATGAAGATCTAAACCAAGACGTGGACAAACTATCTTTTCATTCTCTGTTTCAGTAAACCAGTTCTGGCAGTTGTGTAGCATTCGCTTAAGCCTTTCTGGGTTGGCAATAGGCCTTTTTTTTTTCAAAACAGACATCATGACTTGCAGTAGGAAACAGGTGTTGTTCTTGTTATTTAAATGTCTACTGCGGGGGCGGGGCTTCCTAGAAAACGAAACACTTCATATGAGAGGTTAACTGACCACAATGGAGATCAGTGAGAAGATGCAGTGTTATTTATATTTTGGTCTAACTGTGTACGTCTTCAGTCTGTCTCACCAGGAAGACATTTATATTTTTGCACTTAGTTACTCATATGAAAACTAGCAGAAATACTTCTATGCAGAATGGAAAACAAAACTGGCTGCTTTATTACCACCACAGCCAGCTAATCACAACAGGAACTGTGTGGTACTGTCAAACTGTTGGTTTTGGAAAGTTATTCGTATAAACGTTAAGTTATACACACCCCTACTAAATCGACACAGGGAAGGTGGAGGATTGGGTGTATTTTTTAAATTAAATTATGTGATAAACAGCTGAACAGACAGCCATCACGGCAGGGACGTTATTGGGATTTTTAAAATGGGATGGCACAGGGGGCCCCACCAGAAATGAGAACATCTGATCTGAAATACATCACATGTGACACCCTGTGCCCTCATTATAGACAGAGTGTGTGAAACATGACAGGGGCACAAGATCCTAAAAACAGCTTCTCATTAACTTTAAAAATCAGTGAAAGAAATATTTAGATTCTTAACTTAAGTCAGTTATAATTCTACGTAAGTACAACATCAAAATATATTTAACACACCTAAAATAAAAGTGAAATTATTGACTCATTAATGTGTTAACCTAATTAGCCAATCCTGCCAAGACAACTAGCTGAAGTACAAAGTGAGCATCAGAATGGGGAAGAAATGTGATTTAACTGGTGTGGGATGGTAGCATTTCAGAAACTGACCAAAATCTCAGAGGAATGTTTCCAACATCATGTTGAGTCTGTGCCACAAAGATTTAAGACAGTTTTGAAGATAAAAAGAGGTTCCAACCTAACAAAGCGGTCGCTCAATGTAGATTTTAGACAAATGATGAGACACATAGGCTTTAAAATAAATTATATAAAGTAAAATACTTCTATCAAACACACAAAACAAGCATAAGTCAATTAAAAACTGAAGCAACACAGCAAACAAATTTTAAAAGGAAAAAAATGATGTTATGGCATAACCTAAACCTCTCTTTCAGTAGGCTCTTCACTATAAAACACTATAATCTGAGAAAAGAATCAGCTTTTCCTTTTCCTACGGTTTAAACACTCTATTAAACTCCAATAAAGCTCAATTAATGCTGTTTGCCTTCTTCCTCGAGCCTCCTGGAGAGACTTTTGATTGGCTGCCAGTGACATCATCTGTACGCGCGGACCGGAGGCCGTTGAAGCGACAACCGCTCCCCCTCCCCTCTCAGCCAGCCACAGAGAGAGGCAAGCAGCTCGTCCAAATCCCTCCCACCGCAGGGCCGGCCCTGGATGTACGAGGAGGATCAGATGTAATATTAATGAAGTCGCGCATTGGCTCGTACTCGCGTCATTCCCACTGCGCGACTTCTGTAGGCTGGCAGACTTCCTTCAATATTATTTCTGGACAGCAGGGTAAAAGTACTAAAAAATGTTGCCCAGCCACAACACTGGGACGGACTGAATGGAGGCCACGTTGTCGGGGAGCGGAGATAATAAATCCGTCTACGGTCAACCGCGACACTCACCGGTAAGCAGAAACGCAGAGCAAGTTTGAGAATCAGTGGCACAAGTTGTTCTTGAAATGCACGGTCATAGAGATTTCACGCGATTCCATAATTAATGAAGCAGAATATTCAATTGGTGGAACCATTTTGAGTATATATATCTATCTATATATATATATATAGTGTGTGTGTGTGTGTGTGTGTGTGTGTGTGTATTATAAATTCTCTCTTATTTTATAAGCCCCGCAGGCTTAATGGGCTTCAGTCCTGACAAATGCGGCAAAGTTACAATCTGTACCTTATTTTTCTTTATTTTTCTTTTTTCTTTTTTTGTTTAAATCAGTCATCCCGTATTAATCTTTTTAGAAATTATTCACGGCGGTAGTGTGAAATTGGATTTCCTTCAGTCTGCAGCTCATCTGATCAGTTAGTCTCCTCCTGAAAGCCATATCACATTCTCGGCACGTTCTCATGCCGGTTTTTTCAATGAATTTGGCCATGAATGATTTCTGCTTTTGCTGAACCTGCACCGTGCATAAAGGATGGCAGCGGCCGGGACAGGCAAAGCTCGGCGGGTGTCTTTACATAATATGCCAAGATGACATGCTTTTAAAATGCTCAGGCTTCTGATCCAAAGGAAATGCCACCCTTCTTTTTTGGTACCCCGTCTTTCCATTTGGGTGAGACAAAACTGCAGCGTAGCATTGATGCAGTATTTTATCTTTTTTTCTTCTTCTTTCTCTCTTTACCTCTTCCTGTTTTTGAATCAGCCACACCAGAGTTGGGATGAAAAATTAAGCATCACTCACGTGTGTGCGATGTCTGGGGGATGATTCATATTAATTACACCCAACAGTGATTCAGTTACAGGAGAGTCTTGATGATTTAACTGTTTATTATTAGTGGCCGGTCTGTCACACCTAAATTTTCCCACCAACTTGGGTGTCGCCCTGCAGGTGTTGACATTACTAATATTTGGCTTCTGCAGCCGTTTCCTAGTTTGCATGGTGTTCAGACAGACGAGGGGACGTCTTCTCGCAGCCGGGATTAATTCAAAAACTTATCCTTTCCACAGAGCGACTTGTTGAGTTCTCCGTGAAAGTCCAGTCCTCGGTCTCCCCATGCCTCCATCTCCCCTCGACGACAGAATTGTGGTGGCGCTGCCAAGGCCAATCCGACCTCAGGAACTCCAACTACGCCTGGACACCAGCTACCTGGACTCCATCACCACCAGCAGCATCGACAAGACCGTAATCAGCACCACCGTGGTGAAGATCCGGGCGACGGCCAATCTTGTAACGTATATGCCCTCATCCAAGGGCTCCACGCGCTCATTGTCGTGTGGATGCAGCAGTGCCAGCTGCTGCTCTGTCACAACCTATGAGAAGGACAGCCAGAGCCTCAGCCACAGCCAGGTGAGCGCCAGTAGCCCCAATCTCAGCTACGCCGGGCCCCCTACCCCAATGGTCAGCAGCCATGAAGCATTAAGTGCCCCCAGTCTCGCCCCTGGCACACCGAAGGCCCTAGCCACCGTGAGGGTCATCCACCCCAATGAGCTGGCCAAGCGGATAACCTGCTGTCCCATGGGTCACCCTGTGGGGCCCGTGCCGGTCATCATTGACTGCCGGCCCTTCATGGAGTACAACAAGAGCCACATCCGGGGGGCCGTGCACATCAACTGCTCTGACAAGATCAGCCGGAGACGGCTGCAGCAGGGCAAGATCACTGTGCTGGACCTCATTTCCTGCCGTGAGGGCAAGGACTCTTTTAAGGGCATCTTCTCTAAAGAGATTGTGGTTTATGATGAGAGCACCACAGACCCGAACCGGCTGACATCCACTCAGCCTCTACATGTGGTCCTGGAATCACTGAGGAGGGAGGGCAAGGACCCAATCATCCTCAAAGGTAACACTTGAAGTAGAAGCATCAAAGTGGGAGATAAGTGAAAAACAAGCAACTAATGAGGGCTTTCATTTACAAAAAGGGGGTAGAAACCGCAATTTCATGGGGTTTAGCCTGACTTTGGACGGACTCTGTAGCAAGTGTCTGATTTAATCAGCGCTAGAAGCTTAGTCGCAATATAAACTAACATGAAACAAATGTGGTAGAATAATAGTGTGTTTAAAGCCTCCTAAACTTTTGTCTTTATTGTTCGGGCCAGCTGATTTTCTTTCTTTCTTTTTGCCTGTCACCACAGCGTTTTAGTTTTATCACCCAGTGAGCTGTGGACTTAAGCCTCACAGCAGTTATAACACCACAGATAACAGCTTCTGCATCCACTGCCTGCATCGCGCTCATGCATAAACATATGCACACGCTCTTTAAGAGCTTTCTATGTGACTCGCTCTCACCTTTTTTCCCCCCTTTTATTTTATTTTTCTGTTTTTTGCAGAGAGCTAGAAGCAGCTGTTATTAAATAAGGCAGCCTGGTGAGATAGCAGTCCCTGGGTCATTGCCATGTTTTCTATCTTTGGTTGGTGTGTTTGAAGCTGGAGAAGTATGTCGTATTTGGTGGGTTTGGGGGTTGGGCTGCGAGTGTTCCTGTATGCCTCCCAGTCACAGCCTAGCCGTAAGATCACAGCACCTTGATCTCGTCTCTTCTCGTCTGTTGCTTTCACTTGTTCCTCTGGTCCTCCTGTGTACTTTGATAGACGAGGCTTCTCCTCAGTCTCTCATCCTGCACGGGTGTCTGTCTGAAGCTGCCTCAGTGGGAGGAACAGGCAGACTGTCTTGCTCTTTCTTCCTCTGGTTTAATTCTTGCAAAATGCGAGCATCCTCTCTGCTAAAGGGGATCAAATAGCACAGGCTCACTTTCCTCTACTTTAATCAGCATCGGCGATGGCTAGTTTCTGCCTTCTCGTCACATGTGCATTCTTGCCTGGAGCCTTTATTCCATTCTGCATACATGCATGTTTTATATTATGTAATATTTCACTAAAAACCGTGAACATTTTTTTTGTTGCTGTAAGGACTTTGCTGCTGTAATGTGCAGCCATCATTATTCTTTACTTCCTTAAATTATTTGTAGAAATGTGTTATTTCAGGCAGCAGTAAAAATAACACATCTGGAACATACTTGTGCAAATGCTGTTGAATAATTTAGCCAGAGTCTGTTATTTTAGAGCTACCAAACATGTCTCCGTCATGATTTATTGTAAATATGGCCACGGTGTGTGTCTCTACTTCACTGGAAACACAAGATCTTCCGTCCCCTGCCCCGCTGCAGCTAAAAGCAGATATAGATTACACCTAATCCGTCAGAATTGCCATAAACAGCATGTCAGTAGTGTTGGAGGGTTTAGGGTAAGGGCTGGAAAAAAGCAGGTCTGTGGTGCGAGAGGCCTTGCGAGGCAGAAGCGGTAGCTTCTGAACAGGAACTGAGCCAGTGGCTTATGAAAGTGATCGAGACACTTCTCGTGTTTTTCACTTTTGTCAGTTTTAGTCGCAGATAATGACAGACAGTCACACTTGGCAGACTTCATCTCACGGCACCGTGCTTCTTCTGGGGGTTCTGCTGTTCTCGGTTTACTATGAAAGCTGAATTTGAGAATAAAAATATGCTTATTCAGTTTGAGCCAGAACTAATTTGCATTGTTCACATTCTCATTTGCATTGTGCGGCTAGCTAAATTTGTTTTTCCCAAATATAGATTAAAATGGCAGATATTTGCTTGTTACTAATGTTTAATGGAGTAATAATAGAGTCACAACAAATTGCAATAGAGGCAGCTTTTATTTACAGCTAAATATTTTGCTTTTGTGTGCAAAGGAATGTGTATATCGCCCAATGTTTTAGAGCCTTTGTTGAATTTTTGCTCTAAAACTGGGAAAGCGACTCTGAAACGCTGTCATCTGCACATTAATACCCCTGTTTTAGTGTTAATTTTGGTCTATACCAACTCGTGATGGATAGCTTTCCCTTTAACCTTCCCTAATGCTTCCGTAATGTGGCTTTATTTTGACGTTTAACTGAAATCAGCTTCCCAATAAGGTTAGTCAAAAGAACGCTGTTATTATAATAATAATGAGTTACCTCTGCGCAGTAGAGGTAAAAGTAAATGGTCAGATTACAGGTTGGAATTTTTCAAATTTAGGTAAAGTGCTTTACTAGTCCCTAAGGACCCCAAAGCGCTTTACACATCCAGTCATCCACCCATTCACACACACACTGGTGATGGTAAGCTACATGTAGCCACAGCCACCCTGGGGCGCACTGACAGAGGCGAGGCTGCCGGACACTGGCGCCACCGGGCCCTCTGACCACCACCAGTAGGCAACGGGTGAAGTGTCTTGCCCAAGGACACAACGACCGAGACTGTCCAAGCCGGGGCTCGAACCGGCAACCTTCCGATTGCAAGGCGAACTCCCAACTCTTGAGCCACGATGGCCCATTTATGATACATAGCCATTATATACATATATACACCCTGCTAGTACTGGGCTGGACCTCCTTTTTGCCTTCAGGACTGCCGTCATTCTTCATGGCATAGATTTGACAATGTGATGGAAATGTTCCTCAGAGATTTTGGTCCATATTGACATGACAGCATCACACAGTTGATGTAGATTTGTTGCACATCCATGGTGTGACTCTCATGTTCTAGTACCTCACAAATGTGCTCTACTGGCTTTAGATCCAATGACTGTGCAGGTCTTTCGAATACAGTGAACTCATTGTCATGTTTAAAAAAACAGTTTGACATGATTTTAGCTTCTTTTTTTTTATGGCGCGTTATAATGCTGGAAGCAGCCATCAGAAGATGGTCCTTAAGGGACATGGTCAACAACTCACAGTAGTAATTTAGGATGTGGTATTTAAATGATGCTCACTTAGAGCTAAGGGGCCCAAAGTGTGTCACGAACATATCCATCATGATATTACACAGCAATCGCCAGCCTGAACCATTGATACGAGGCAGGAAGGATCCATGCCATCATGTTGTTTATGCCAAACTCTCGGCATGCCATCTGAATGCCGCAGCAGAAATCAACACTCATCAGACCAGTCAGTGTTTTTTTCCAATCATCTGTTCGATTTTGGGAGCCCATGGAAATTGTACTCTCAGTTTCCTGTTTGTAGCTGGAAACAGGAGTGGCACCTGGTGTGGTCTTCTGCTGCTGTTTGCATACTTCAAGGTTTGACATGCTGTGCATTCGGAGAGGGTGTTCGTCATACCTCAGTTGTAACAAAGGGGTATTTCATTCATTTTTGCCTGTTGCAGTACGGTCTTTCTTCTTCTGGCATCAACAAGGCATTTTCAGTCAGAGAGATACCGCTCACTGGATATTGTCTGTTTTTCATACCATTCTCTGTAAACCAGAGAGATAGTTGTCGGAAAATCAAAGTAAATCAGCAGCTTGTGAAACACTCACTTCTGGCACCAATAACCATGCCTCGTGCAGAGTCACTTAAATCACCTTTCCTTTCCATTCTGATGCTCAGTCTTCATGCATCAGTGCATTTAGCAGCTAAGGGATAACTCCTTCATGAGCTGGTGGAGACCAAAAGGAGAGCTAAAAGTAGAACAGGGCTTATATTCTTGAGAATGTTTAAATGATAAAGTTTGCTTGATATAAATATGTGTTTAGTCTTTCTGTTGAGAGATAATAATCAGTGAGAGGAAAAAATGTCCTAATAGTTTTATTTCTTTAGGCAAGGTTTTTCTAAATGGCTATAAAATACAGATACAATATAGCTTTAAAAAAAAAATTGTAAAATATTGTGATTTCTCTAATCTATATAACAAGAGTTGTACACCCGATACAAGTGCTTTACCTGCACCCCCGAAAAAGCCCATAAAAACATTAACATCATGAATATTCTTCATCTTATTATTAAAATTGGTCACTCTTTTGGGCATTTTCTAAAAAAAAATCTGGAAATGAACTCCATTTCAGTGGAAATTCCCCAAGGTTTGAGCGTTGAGCTTGTTGTTGCAGGTCCTGTGAACACTTCCCCTTCTTATATTTACCACAGTGTAATTACTACCATGATAATGAGGGCTTGGCGACTATCATACCACGTTTAGGGTGATGTCTTTGTTTAACAGTGGGGCTGCTTCACGATGGAAACCGACAGTTGACAGGAGTGTCACCTGCTCTCCACCACAGGGGAAGTTGTATGGTTGTGCGATGACCTCACATGGCATTATGTCAGCTCTTGCACTGTGAACAATACATGAACTGATACTTGGACCCCTCCCCAGAGCTCCAGTGCTGAAGGGAACCTTTGGCTGATGGTATCACTGGTGCAAACAGGTGCAAACCGGTTATTTGGAGAAGTGAAGTGAATATTGTATTTAAAATTCAGTGCACCTATTTACCTTCACATTAACAGGTAAACAGATGCGCCTGTGTGTACATGAGCTAGTGGAAAATGTCCTGCAGGCAACTTTGGGTCTGGTTCTCAAAGCAAGTTCACTTGGCCAATGGCTTCATCCTATTATCTAAATGCAGCATTCAAATTAGAACCAAATATAACAGTGGCGTCTGGGGTTTGTAATGTTTTCAGGGCTTCAGAGCTTTTATCTGCTTTTATCAGATGTGTATGCAAAGCTTGGTTGTCCTGCTTAGCTGTTTCGTGTTTCATGTGGTGGTCAGACACATAAGCATGTTTATTTTTAGCAAAACTGCGCTCCTGTGGGAATTGAGCCTTTAACCCGTGCCATGTCATCTTCATGCTCTATCTGCTGACACCAAAAGGGTCCAGTCTGGATTTAGAAAAAACAAACTGAAGAAAAAAGTGTTGTTTGAGAGTTTAACTCATTTTTTTTGAAGCATTAAACCCGCCCTACATCAGCCTTTCTCTCTCCATTCACAGGAGGCCTTAGCAGCTTCAGGCAGAGCCATGAAAACCTGTGTGAGCACTCGCTGCACCTTCACGAAGGCTTGGACACGGGCGCAGCTGCTGGCCTGACGGGGGCTCTACCTCACTCCCTGCCCTCCACCCCGGACATAGAGAACGCAGAGCTGACGCCAATCCTGCCCTTCCTCTACCTGGGGAACGAGCACGACGCTCAGGACATCAAACTGCTGCAGCGCTTGAACATCGGCTACATCCTAAATGTAACCACCCACCTGCCGCTCTACCACTATGACACGGGCCTCTTTGTCTACAAGCGCCTGCCTGCCACCGACAGCAACAAGCAGAACCTGCGGCAGTACTTTGAGGAGGCGTTTGAATTCATTGGTATGAAAATCACCTCTTAGCTTCACAGTACACATTTGGACTCAAGCTCGGCCATCTCACTGGGAAGCTGGCGTATTTAAAAAGTCACATGACATAAAACTTTCACTGCTGGTTGCACAGAGCTGTCAGCAGTTAAACAAACAAAAATGTTGGTTCATAAACTGTCTACATTACAAGAGCTCACATTGTGTCATGTGAGGTTATCGCGCATAGTATAAAAATAATCTGTATGTAATGAGTACTTCCTTTTGTGTGTTTTCTTGTAAATCTTCTCGTGACTCACACTTATTTCTTTAAATTCTAGTGCAGGAACCGCTTGGTTAAAAAAGGAAAGGTCATGAATCATCCCTCTGACACTGGAATAGTTGGTTTAGAGCAGCTCGCTCTCACGTCCTTTGAATGCATTCACTTTATTTTCTGAAGGTTATAGACAAAACCTCAGAAATTCGGCATTGTTAGACGGATTCAAAAGAGTTTTTGTTTAGTCTTGGGTTGAAGTATTTGTAAAAAGGATGAACTCATTCACCTTTTTTCTCTCCCTTATCTTATTATACATACTCCAGTCCCCTCCATGCAATTAAAAATGTTAATGTTAGGAACACAAAAGGATATTTTATGTAAGGAAACAATAGTGCTGTTTTTTTCTCATATGGATGACTAAAGTTTGTTTAAACTGGATGGCTCACATAGTCTGAGCTGATCTATTGAAATTTCTTTGCTGCCTGAAGGGAGGAAGGTCCTAGATCTAACTCACAATCAAAAACTCCACTTAGCTGAACTGAAGGTTTCAAAAGAGCTCCATGTCCTGGCATGTTGGATCCAGTGAATTAGATCTGTAGTTGATGTGCTGCTGTAATGCAGTATTAACTCTTTCCTCATAAAGACGACATTTGACGACCTGCCCCGTACCCCTAATGACGAGTTTTTAAACCTCTGTATATATGAATAAAGATGAGGTTTGATGACCATTAGAGTAGATTCAGGGTCTTTCCAAGGGTAGCTGCATAGACAGAGGCCATCCTCAGTAACTTCTTATGCAAATCTAGTCATTTTTTTCTCTAATAAGGCCTGAAAGATGACAGAAACCCCTCAGTTCAGAAAAGAGCCTTAAAGGTAGCTCCGAGTAGCATTTCACGGTGTAAAGACTGAAGTAGATAAAAACAAAACCTTGCAATCTAAAGTTCAGAAAGGTTTACTCTCTGAACACCTGAAGCCACAAAGGAAGGTTCATTATCCAATCATGTGTGATGACTGGACTTCCTCATGGGCTTTAACTGTTTCCATGTTCTTTCTGCAGAGGAAGCACACCAAGCGGGTATGGGCCTCCTGATCCACTGCCAGGCAGGCGTGTCTCGTTCAGCCACCATTGTGATCGCCTACCTGATGAAGCACACCTGGATGACCATGACGGACGCCTACAAGTTTGTCAAAACCAGGAGGCCCATCATCTCCCCGAACCTTAACTTCATGGGCCAGCTGCTGGAGTTTGAGGACGACCTCAACAGTGGAATAACGCCACGAATCCTCACGCCAAAGTTGATTGGTGTGGAAACCGTCGTCTAGATTAACCTCTCGACCACTCCCCCTCCAATGCTCGCACTTGTACCAAGTCTCCATCTGCCAGCGGAGACTGGCTGATCTGAGCCAATTTGGAGTGTGAGAGTCGCCGAATTTTTCTTGACTCTTGAGAGTGCCAAAGCTCTGGGTCAGTGGCGAAGAGAAATGCCAAAAATCCCCACTGTTTGGACCTGGCTGAAGTCCCAGAGGAGAGCGCTAGAAAGACAGGAAGCGGTCGGTGGCGAGCTTTCCATTTGTGACTGCAGAGGAGCTTAAATGACGGAGAAGGAAATCTGTTTGGAAAAGAGATTCTGTGCGCTTAGGGGTAGATATTGACAGAAGAAACTCTTAAAGCTCACACTGTGGCACACAGTTTATGTTTGCAGACTCAGGCGGGGTTGGCCACGGCAGTGCCTGTCCAAAAAAAACAAACAAAAAAAACAAATAAAGACTTGTTTGGTGTGTTAATGTTGTTTTATTTTTATACAGGGGTTTATGGGGGTGACCATGACAAGCCCACAGCGGCTTACTGTGCAATAATTTCAGAGTGGAATGCAACTGAGACCTTGATCTTATGTGTATATATCGGACTTGATAATACAAAAATATTTCCAGCTCTTTGCTGAACAACGGTTTTGATGTTAATGTAAATTACTGTTGTTCAGTTCAATGTGCATAAGTATGCTGTATTTTAGGCAGAGGTGGGAGATGGGGGGTGGGGTGGGGGGCTTATGGGGGTTTTTGTCCGCTGAAACAAAATTCATACTGAGTGCGTTTTCTTCACTATCTTCATTTCCCATTCCTGCATCTACATATGCATATCTTTTAGCAATATACATAGTAATAGACAGCCATATGAGCTTTTCTTTTCTGTTTTTTTTTTTTAATGCATGGCTGCTGGCAGTTGAAGGAACACTTTGAAATTACAGTGAATATTGTCAAACAGGGCTACTGGAGTTGTTTAATGTAACACAATGGAGGAATATCACTGCCTGCTTCTGTCTCCTAGTCGTTTTTTTCGCTCCAGTTCATCCGTGAGCCTGCTCTGTTGTACTGTTAAGTCCCCGTTGTGGCCTCATCTTATGTTCTTGTCAGTGCCCTATATTTTGAGCTATGGTTCAGCCGATTCTAAGGTAGCAAAGTTAAGTTGAGGTACAAAAAAACCCCCATGCACTTTCACTCGTGGGTTACAGTTTAATGTGACAGTGAGGGTGGTGGTGTGGTAGCAGTGTGACCATCGTCTAATCTCGTGCAACTCCCTGTCACGAAGCTACAGTTAAGTGAGCTCTTCTTCCTTGCATAGGCAAGCGCTGCTGTCACGTGCTGCTCTAGTGCCTCTATCAATGCCTTAATTCATGCGTCACCAGTGGGCCTGTGCATGGCACTCTTAACATGTACGCACGAATGCAGAACACGCAGAGGTCAAATGTTAGCTCCCAGGCAAAACTGCCCCGCTCCTTTGTCTCAGCTCTTTTCAGACACGAGAGACTTCACGTTGCCTCGCTAACCTGTATAAATGATGGCATTCTGTCATTCGGATAACATCTTTAAGTTAATGCTTCTCACCGCTTCATGCAGACATGGCCAAAGAGAGTGAAGAAGATCACACTGATCACGTCTTTCATGTGTGGCGGGTATGGTTCTCATTGAGTTATTAATCGAGAGATGGCACACTTTTGAACGTCTCGTCGCCATTGCCACCAAGAGCAGGGTCTCTATCACCCTGCGCGTCTGTGTGTGTGCTGCAGGGTGCTGCTGAGAGTGCTGCGCCCCGTCCCTGCCACAGGCTCAGAGAAGGAGATCTCTCTCTCTCTGTCTTTCATTGAGAAGAGCAAATGCATCATAGAGGAATGTTTTAATTACATCCGTTAATTAGATGCTGAGTTGGTGAGATAAAATGTTATTTCCATTTTTCTGACATTCGGGCCATTCTCTGGTGAGCTGAGGCAGCTCGCAAAGTTGCACGAGAAACACGCCTGTCTGTTAGGACGCATGCAAGACTGTTGCAAAGCGGTCAGATTAATAGAAACGTGAGTGTCTGAAAGGAGCTACGTAGACATCACTCTTCTAAGATTGTTTCTGCCATTCTTAATCAACGTGCGGACGTTTAGGAAGAAACCCCTGGAGGTTAAAATGCTCTTTGTGCGAGTCCAACCAAGTGGTGGCATTTGAAAGGAAATCTAATTGTAAATGAGCTCGGCACGATTATATGCACTTCCTGCTTCACTAATATACTCACCCCTGACCCATAAAACAAATATATTAAGACTCTACTTGGTAGACTTCGCTCTCATCCATGTTGTAGATTGCTGCGTTGCCGCTGCACGTGCTGAATTTTGCATTCATCCTAATTTGTCTTGGCGCATTCGATTGTCTCACCTGTTGAGTGCTCATAGTAAAAAAGGAAGCATTTACCTACCCAGGTGGGATGAGCTGCGGTTTAAGCCTTTCCACTCATAGAACCGATCAGTCACTAAAGACCTCGTCTAGAGCTAAATGTGTGCACAGCCATAAAATATTCAGCAGATCAACACTGTTGGAAAATTTAAAATTTCCTTTTCAAACAAAGAAAAATTGCCTTGTTATCGCGTGGAAACCATGCGTCTTTGACCTAATTGGTTTAGATTTGATAAACCCAAGGGCTTTCAAAGTTTTCCCAGTACATAAAAGAGCATGTAATCTTTCAACTGAAGTTAAAACAAACAGCCAGTGATTTATGCCTTCTTCCCGAGCTGATTTGAAGCAGCTTCCTTACAAATTACGGTCCCAGTTCTCTTTATAGTCATAGTGTTCTTCTGGTTTCTGTTCAGCTCTCCACTGTCTGCATGGAATAAAAGGCATGCAAAGAAGCACAGGGCTAAGTATCAGTGTCGAAAAAACATCTGCTTCGCAGTCCACTGTCTGTAAACAAATTATATCTTAAAACCAAACCTGAAAGTTTTTTTTTTTCATTGTTGTTTATTCAGTTTTGAAGAAAAAGTTCAGTCGGTAAGATTGAGACGTTTTCATAGCAAAGTGAATACGCATACAGTGCACTCAGTAAGGCTTTACAAACCAACATTCATGACAATAAGCTTGAAAAAAAAATCCCTCATGTGAAACTTCATGCTATGCAAAACGAACGAATATATAACGGGCTGTTTTCAGCTATCGTTTGATAGTTTCGAGGTCTCTGTGAACATTTCGAGCATGAATAACAAGTTTGCAGCCTCAAAAAGTGAGATTTGTGTGATTCACCGACAAAGAAGTTTAAAAAAAAAAAGTCTGTCCTATGTATTTTTTTGTTGTTGTTGCTGTTGTCACTGGTGTCTACTGGTGCTTTACAATATCTGATTATGATGAAAAGGTATAATAATAATAATAATAATAACCATTTACCACACGTTTGTAGATGTGCATTTATATTTGGTGACTACCATTTGCCAATAAAAAGAGAAAAGAAATAAAAAGAAAAAAGAGAGAGCTTATTATCTGAGCCATTGTTGTAAAGGAAAAGTATACCTTTTCATCCCATTTGCTGATTCTTACAATCGCAGAGGCACATGGCTCTTTTTTTTTTGTTTAAATGTAACGATCTATTTGACTGAATAATGTAACCGTCATACTGTACATTGCTCTCCGATCGGAAACGAAGCATGCTGTGTGCTCCTGGTCTGTGAGGGACACTCGCAGTCATTATGGTGCTGTCTGTTTTTTCTCACATTGCTCTTTCTGTAGAGGTCATCGCCAGACTGACAGCTCCGAAAAGGCATCTGGGTCTGTTCCCTTTTATTCGGAAATATGGTTCTGTATTAGAACAATATCAAGCTGTCACGTTTGATGTGCACTCTTTACGACTAGACTTGTTTAAGAGTCTCTGCTTTGGGCTCAGGCTCCGGTGACAATGGGCTTCACTCTACAAGTCTATATCTTTCTTTGTGTCTATAGTAAACACTCAAATATATACAGTATATAAATATATATCTATTTTCTTTGTATGCATATATTCATTACTATTTTTGCACTGACCTATGGACAGATGGATTTATTTTTTCCACAAAGGGTGCTATTATAACGGAGGCCTTCTCCCACACCTTTTTGCATGACTTGCTCAAAATTCCTCGACTGGTCTGTCATCTCTCCTACTCTCCTCCTACTACTCCTTGAACTGTTGCAATTGAAGCACTGTAATTTTGTAATCCCTACTCGTGAGCTTTGAAATAAACAGGGAGGCTTGAAATTTTGTTTGGTGTACTGGATGTTTTTCTCCTTACCGTCTCAACAGTTCTTCAGCCACTTAAGATGAAAGACAGCCAGTTTCTAATATATTTTACTGGCATTTAAATTAATTTGTTATAAAATCTGTGACAGATGTTTCATGTTGCATTTAAAGCTATTTATATGAAAAAATGGTCAAATTTCTGTGTAATATTTGACTTGCCTGACACTCCCCTCATCTAGATGAGGACTTTTAGCATTTTGCAGCTGACTGTTTTGGTTTTATGGCCCACAGCTTTGCTGTTTTTGATGCAGTTTTCTCATTTACGACCGCAGCAGGCAGATATTTTGATGCCAAGTTTCAGACTGAGAGACCAGTTGAAATGGCTAATGTTCATAACTATCTGCGAGTTGTATAGACATCCAGCTGCTTGCTCTATTGATTACTTACACTCACAGGCCACTTTGTGAACAAAACATTTAACTGGTCATTAACACAAATATCGAATGAGCCAATTACATCGCTGCAACCCAATACTCTGAGGCAAATGGACATGGTCAGGATGACCTGCTGAAGTTCAAACTGAGCATCAGAATGAGGAAGAAAGGTGATTTAAATGACTGTGAATGTGGCATGGTTGTCGGTGCCAGATGGGCTGGTCCAACTCTAATTGGTTAAAAAAAAAACTGAACAACAGAAGAAAAAATAGTGCCTTATCCTGGTCTTAGTCTTTATTTTTGCTCCCAGGTTCACGTAACAATACGAAGGCATCGATCCATCCTGGCTCGTCTCAACTGTTCAGGCTGGTAGTGGAGGTGTAACAGTGTGGGAGATCTTTTCCGCGCACACTTTTACTTAGTGCTACAACCTACCTGAGTATTGTTGCTGACCATGTCCATCCCTTTATGACCACAGTGTATCCATTTTCTGATGGCTGCTTCATGCAAGATATCAATCCATGGCACAAAGCTGAAATCACCTCAAACTTTTTTTTTGACCATGAATGATGAAGTTAATGAGTTCACTTCACTGAAATGGCCTCAAAAGTCACCAGATCTCACTTCAATAGAGAACCTGTAGGATGTGGTGGAATGGGAAATTCACATCATTGATGTGTAGCCAGCAAATCTGCAGCAACTGTGCGATGTTATTGTGTCAGTATTGACCTCCAGCACCTGTGCCCCCAAGGCAAAAAGAGTCCCACCTGATACTAGCAAAGTGTACCTAATAAAGTATCCAGAAAGTGTATTTAAATGTAAATGTTGTGTCTACAACTCCAAAGCGACCACAAAAAAATAAATAAATGCAGGTTTAATAATTATTGAGAACTAAAAAGCACAAAAGAAATAAATCACAATTTTTGGACAAGAGAAAAGAGAAAAAGAAGTCTTGACGGGAGACGCTGTCTTGACATCTGAGCACCCAGAGGAATACACAGCAAGAGTTGTGAATTATCTGCGCTCCCTTCCATTGAACCATGTGTCACATAGCTACAGGAGTTATGAGCCTAAATTTACTCCAACTTTACAGGCGGCTGCTGCCTCATGGCTAGTGGGGAATGGGGGTCAAGATCTCTCCATAGGAACAAGAACAAAAATAGTTTTTAGTGTTGTTTCTAATTACGAACGATGAGTGCCACGACTCATTAATCCTTTCCTATCAGCACTGGGCCGGCTGGCAGCACCAGAATAGCCCTGATCTTTGTGCTGCTGCACGCCGCTCTCCAGTGAGCCCTGCATGGACGTATTAGGCAAAGGGGCCTGAGAGGAGGACCTACCTTTCCTGTACACACACACATACACAGGTGCGCACACACATACATTCATACACG
The DNA here is from genome assembly GCF_000239375.1 of Pundamilia nyererei. Taxonomy (NCBI): domain Eukaryota; kingdom Metazoa; phylum Chordata; class Actinopteri; order Cichliformes; family Cichlidae; genus Pundamilia; species Pundamilia nyererei. The sequence goes on along the minus strand of NW_005187442.1, from coordinate 2,206,128 downwards.
CACAGTCAAGTGTGTGCATACTTCACAGTCAGAGGAGAAGGTGACATAATCCAGAGAGGAACTCCAACCCTGAGGACGGCTGCGCTGGTTACAATCAAAACTGTTTTCTTTGTTGCACTTGGGTGACGTCTCACCTAAATGTCACTGCAGCAGCACTCTGCTGAGACCTTGTGAATAAAATGCTGCCGGTCAGCAAACTTTATTATAAACTACACTAAATGTACAATATGGATTTGAGCTAATGTGCAGGCAAAAGGATTGCAAAAAGTATGAAAGAATGGTGAACAGCTTGTTTCTCCTAAAAATAACTGTACTTAAGGATTTATTTGGTGTATTAATTTGATACTGTGACCAGATTTTCTCCTTTCAGTGACTCTAAAGTCTGCCAAAACAGTCATGAAATATGATAGAATTCTTGGCTGAACTTCCCACTACTAACGTCCACTAGAACCGCTGTGTCTTCCTCCCCTCACCTGCAACTGTCACTGCAGATAGCCCCCCTGCTTAAGCCTGGTTGTGCAGGAGGTTTCTTCCTGTTAAAAGGGCGTTTTCCCTTCCCACTGTCGTCAAAGTGCCTGCTCAAAGGGAGTCATCTGATTGATGAGGTTTTCTCTGTTTTCTCTTTACCTTACAATATAAAGCATCTTGAGGCAACTGCTGTTGTGATTTGGCGCTATGTGAATAAAATGGATTTGAATTGAAATGAATTGAAAATGAGTGATCTTGTTGCCTTTGAAATTGTTGCTTTGAAGACAGGGACCAGATCGAGACCGCTCGCAGTCGGCTCCTGTCTTTAAAGCAACTTTGGTGATAAAACAGCAGTAATATGGAATCAGTATGCTGTCAGTTTGGGGTCAAGTTGGGAAGCGTGATGAAACAAACTCGAGAGAATCATAAATTCCTCCACAAATGAGGCAGGTTTGCTTTAATACAGAATATAACCAGAATGCAACCAGTTGAACGAAAAGCTTTCTGGAAATGAATGTGTCGCAGACGAGTTGCTCTCTGATTCCAGTGTGTTGCCGATGTGTTTCTAAATTAAACGGCAATCTGAGTCAGACTGCAATTTTTTGGATACACGTTGCCTACTACCTGTGCCTTGTGACTGATAGTGGTCGGATGGGTTCAGCGTTCAGGACCCTCAGTAGGCTGCTGCAACTACTGCAAATGCAATCACCAGGAAACCAGAGAGGTTTAGGAGGTTGCCCCCCCCCCTTAGAATGACTTTGCCATTAGAATGCAAATTTACTTCTTCATTTCAATCCCTCAAACCTTACTTGCACAAACACTTGATGAGGAAATCTTCTGCAGCTGTGTCCTGAAGGGCATTAGCCACCGTTTAAAGAAACAAAGCCTCACAATGTGAACAGTGTACACCATTCCGAGGTATCAACACCGGAGCCACAATAGCAGAAGGAACAATTCCTCAGCTGCACACACAGCAAAGCAGTCTTACCTTTTCTGCCATCTATACAGGCAAACATTTGTTGACTCACTGGTTTCGCTGACTCACTCAGGCCAAAAAACCAAAATGCTTTTTTTAGTAGAATAGGCATGGATTTTATCCCTGTCTGCACAGAATACCTTATTAAGACTGATTTATTTGGTTCCTGATTAGTGGTTTTGTGCAGGATAATTATTGAGTTTTGTAGCTTGATTATCTTTTAACAGATTCACATTAATGTTTTCTACTGTTCAGTCTTTATGCTGAACCAAGCTAGACAGCAGTTAAAATTTACAGTGCAGACATGAGAGTGGTATCAAGCTTTTCAGATATCTCCATAAACAAGTAAATGAGCAGATTTTTTGAACATGTGAATTATTCATTTACAGCCTTTAATATGCATTTCTCCCCCTCAGGCTCTGCTCATGAGTGCTTTAAGGATGTTTTTTTTTTTAGAGTTGCCATGTCTATGTCCACATAGATTTGTACACCGGTGCACATTTGTAATAGTTTGGGTTACAATATTTCGTGAAAATGAAATGAAATCCTCTTTTAGAAAACAGTGGGCTTTCATAATGTTCATAAAGAAGTGTGCAAAACATCAAAAACCATCTCCTGTATCTAAATCTGAGCAGTTGGCAGGTCATTGTTTTGGAATTAGATGTTCAACGATCACTTATGGATGTAAAGTTTTGGTGTCTGCAAACTTTTGGCAGCACAGCGTATATATATTTATACCTGTGATGTAGATTAGTCTGGACGAGCTGTCCCACTCACTGTGATGTACTTCTGCTGTAAATGAGTTCTGGCCTCCGATTCTCTGCAGTCAGCTCTTAGTTGGCGAGTATGAATTATCCTCCTGCATCACAAACAGAGACACAAACAGGAGTGTGAGACGGGGAGACAAACGGGGTCGGCGAGGGCCAGAGAGAGATAAAATGCGAGAGAAGGGGTCATGGCTCATTTCTACCCCTGTGCACCAGGGAGCTTACAGAGAGGGTCTCCAGGTATGACACAAGTGCCATATTGATGTCTCTGCAAATAAGCAAATGCAAATATGCCACCTGGAGTGGAGCCAAAGACGGGAAAGGACAAGGAGCTTGGAGAGTGAACATAAACAAAGAAAAATGTTATTCTGCAAAGATCAAATTGATATCAAACAACACTGCCGGCTCTGCAGTGGGAAGAGATAAATATGCTGTCATCTGGAGCTGCTGAGTCCACAGCTTTGCAGAGCGAAGAGCGGCGGAGGTTCATTATCGCTTGTGGCACGTGTCGGACATTTGAAGTGTCATGTGTTGCTACACAGCCACAAACTGACCACTACACAAGAAACAGGCTAAGTGTGGTGACACCATATGTCACGCTGTCTCTGCGTGAAGCTGCTGTGGCCATGTTTGGAGTGTATCTGGTGGCTTGAGGCTCCTCCCCCAGCAGAGTGACACTTTATCGGAAAATAACACATTGTATTCATGCATGTATTGATTCACAGCACTGTATTTGGTCTAGTTTGCCTCATGATTCATATACACACACACTGTCATGCAATAATCGTCAATAGACATGCAACAGCTGTCAGTTTTGAACCATTCCTATCTTACTTTTAGTGCTTTTAATACATTTTATATAGAAAACCCAGCCATGGGGGCATGAGCCAGTGTACCTCTGCTGCTGTTGCCATGCCAAAAAGTGATGATCTGTCAAAAATGTGGTTTTTTTTATGCCCAATTTTCTTTTCTTATATTGGTAAATAGCCTGTAGTAAACAGGCTATGAAAGGATTATATATAAAATTATATGTAAAATAAAGAAATGACCTAACTATCGTTATGACTCTTCATTATTCCACTCAATCCAGTCCTTTTTGGCCAGTTAAAATAACGTTATAGAATTGTTACGTTATAATTTCTTCCTCCTTTTGGTCAGATCTTGCTTGAAAAAGACTTCTTTAATCTCAATGATAGTTCTGATCCAAATTTGAAAAAATGGATTTATAAAACTAACTTTGCCAGAAACTGATTGGTTTAAAATGACTTGATATTATTCATGAGAGACATGTTTAAGAGGTTATAGTTCAACTGGTCATTTACAGCAGCTTAAATACAAGAATCCTGGCATGATGCTGGTCCCAAGCCCTGGTAAACAGGGTGGCTTGTGTCAGGAAGAGCATCTGGCATAAATCAGACATAAAGGTCATCAAAAATGAAATTTCCATACAGGATCGGTTGAAGTTAACAATGACTTTATCCAAAATAATATACAGTGGAGAAGAGAGGTCAGGAAGAAGGTGTGGCAGGGTTGAGTAGGTGTAGATAAGTGCCAGGGGTGATTTGTGACAGAAGGATGGCAAGAAACGGAAAGTTTATAAGATAGATAGTGAGACCTGGTATGATGTATGGTTTGGAGACAAAAAGGCAGGAGGCTGGAAGTGGAAATTTTCTTTGGGAGTGACCAGAATGGACAAGATTAGAAATGAGTACATCAGAAGGAGAACTCAGGCTGAGCAGTGTGAAGACAAAGTTAGAGAGGCAAAGCTGAGATGGCTTGAACATGTGTAGAAGAGGGATTGTAGATATATTGGGCACAGGATGTTGAATATGGACCTGCCAGGCCGGAGGAAAAGAAGAAGACCTCAGAGAAGATTCATGCTGTAGTGAAGGAGGATGATGGGGATAAGGGGAGGTAGAGGCAGATGATCTGCTGTGGTGATCCCATAAGTGAGCAGCCAAGAGCAGAAGAAACAGGAGAATACATTTTATGGAAATGATTTATCATTTTAAAATATAATAAGGTTAAGACAGAAATTACAATAGAGACACAGCATGACTGAGGTGGCTGACTCACAGTCATGTAGACTTATCAGTTTCAGTAAACATATACATCAAAGCCTCCCCTGACTTGTTGAGTTGGAAAATCTGACCAATGACAGTCAGTAACTTGTCATTTAGATAAAAACAACTGAGATTAACTTGTCACACATGGCCATGAGGTAAAGTGCATTTAATTAACACCATTACATAATCTTGTTATCTTTAACTGATGCACATTTTGCATTGTTTCAGTGCTTGCATGCGTTATTCCCCATAGTATATCGCACAAAATCATGGCTCTGGTAATCATTCTTGTCATGAGTCCACCACACTGTGCACGTTACACTTCATTGGTTTAGAGCTGGTTTTAAAACAGCAGCCATTCTGTTCTGAATCTGTTTTTCTAAATTGTTTTGTCGTTATTTTTTTATTTTTTTTAGGATATTTCTCAACTTGAGATAAGTAGAAATTATTCTTTTATCATCATAATTTTATCAACTGCAGCTCAACCACTTCCTAGGAGTGAGTAAGAGTCCACACACCATCATTTCCTGATGATGCTGGTGCATGCAGTATGTTGTAGTTGGCTATTTTAATGGCAGTATCAACAACTATACGAATTTTAATCTAGGCATGCGTGGTGACAGGTGCTCAGATTCCCACTAATTATCATGATGTCCCTTCCTTAGATTGACATTTTTGAGTGATATCAGTGCTTTTTGACTTTGCCCTTAAAAATGAAGCTATTACAACTCACTGTTGTGTTCAAGAAACCGGTTTGAGATGAACATGCTTTCATGTCGTTTACGCCAAATTCTGACCCTACTGAAAGCGGCAGCAGAAATGAAAAGTCATCAGATGAGGAAATGTTTGTCCACTGTTGGTGAAACCAACACTGTTCTTATCGGACAGAAATAGCAACTGCTGTAGCCCATCCCCTTTAAGATTCAACATGTTGGAACTTCACACCTTGGTTGCAAGAAGCTGTTATCAGTTTAAAGCAGTCTGGCCGTTCTCCTCTGACCATTATATTCAGCCAGAGAACTGTTGCTTACTGGCCATTTTCTCTTTTCTTCTGATAATTATCTGTAAACCCTAGAGAGAGAGTGGCTGAGTGGGAAAATCCCAGCAGATCAGCAGTTTTTATATACTTAGACCACCCTGTCTGATACCAACCACCTTTAAATCACTTTTCTTCTTCATTCAATTCAATTTTATTTGTACAGCACCAAATCACAACAACAGTCATCTCAAGGTGCTTTATATTGTAAGGTAAGACCCTACAATAATATATACAGAGTAAAACCCAACAATCATATGTCCCCCTATGAGCAAGCACTTTGGTGACAGAGATATTAACAAAAATAATAAATTAATGGTTTAAAATTGCAGCTTTTAGTTATTTCAAATACTTCAGGTAATGCAATAAAGAGGTCTGTAGCTGGTGGGCAACCCCCTGCTTATTTACTTATTTCCAAAGTAAAGCTCAGCATGAACATTCTGCATTAAACTGTTATGTGAGTGATGTCATCTAAGACAAAGTGACAGGGCTGAAAAAAAAAAGCAGAAGAAAAAAAAGGGAACATTGTGTCATCATTTATTTAATTTTAAGAATGACACTGCAGATGAGAGGAGGAAAACCGTGACCTCACATCGGGATTTGGAATTGTTGAACTGCGGTTGTAAACAATGTGGAATTCGACTGAAACCAAACAATAGCGGTGTGTGGGATGGCTGTTGCCTCACAACGTAATGAGTTCACAAACACATGCTTTTCTTGCTGGTGTGCTTCATAATGAGTCCTCATTTTCTCCGGATTACAACAGAAGGCCGCAAAAGTGGTTTTCTGGAGAGTACAACTCCTGTAAATCCTGTCAAATCTTTTCTTTTTTATTATTTGTATTGTGTTGTAACAATTTACTCATCCAGTTTTTGTAACTGTTCAGATATAAGGCTGGTAAAACAGCAGCGAGAGAAGCTTTATCCTGAATTAAAGCAGTGTGGGGAAATTCATTCAATCGCTCACTTCCTTTTTGAGTACAGTCAATTTTAAATAACGTAAATGAAATTTGGATTGCAAAAATAGCCTCTCAGAAGCACTATTGGACTATTTTGTTGCACTGATAATACCACGATGACTGTAACATAAAGCAGAGCGAGCCCCAAAATCTAAAGAAGGAAATGTGCGTGGTGTTTGCAGCTGTGTTATCACTTCTTTCTACATGGCCACTCTTCTCTTGTGCCCGCTTTAGATGTGATATGTCAGCGGGCACACACATGAAGAGCAGCGGCTCGAGGGGGAATGACCAAAAGTGCAATTTCACCACATTATTAATAGAGCATGAGCTTTACACATGAAAAACCAGGCAACCGCTGACACCCTGATCTATTTTCATTGACCAAAATGAAGCAACTTCCTAAATTACAGATGAGATACGTTTTTTTTAATAGTTAAGTATGTTTTATTAAAACAAGCCCTCAGGATTAAGTGAGTTTTTATTATGTAAAATAGAAACTTAAACCCAAACCTATATATTCAATGTAATTTCTGCTCCAACTAAACCCAGTGCAAGTCTGAACCTTCCCTATTTCTGCTGTAAGCATCTTGAAAGCTGTCTGGTCCTGCTCCGTGGCCCTCCTCTCCCCTTACCACCATAGAGAGAAAGCATCCCCCTCTCCTACCTCCCTCCTTCCTCCTCCTCATCTTTCCTTCTACTTTTTACCCTGGGAAACCCCCCGCCACAGTCTTCATGACACATTCAACCCACCTATTATGTTGCAATGTGGGGGGCCCAGGAAGCCAAAACAGTAATTTAGACCCCTATTTTACTGGAGCACTTATCTTCTAAGTGCTCAGAGACGCATTGTTGTGATGTTGACGACTTTTGACTCATGTTCGAGGCTCACATTTGAGCTTGTGCTACCGCTGAAAGTGATTTTATTGCACAGTTGTTTAGAGAATGAATATCTGGAGAGCTTAAGATTTGAACTATACTTTACAGGTGTTACTTAAACGCAACCTTTTGGTTTTTAAGACACACAAATGTACGTTGGAATTTTTTCCAGAAAGTTTCCTTTGTCTTGTTTCTTCCTGTATGGAGGCTTTTGCTCCATAATTACACTCATGACGATGATATCAGTCGAATTACCAACTTTCCATTTGGTGGTCTGGGCTCCAAAATTACTAATTAAATATGCCTTTGGTGTAAAAATGGGACCAAAATTCCAACACAGGAGGTCTGTATTGGACGTTTTCTCCATTTTCATGACCTTTGAGTGCTTTTTTATTTCCACGAGGTGTTATTTTTAACATAACCTTTAAAAACATACATAATTTCCCCAAGCATGTGGAAGTCAAATCTTTTGCGCACTGACAAAATTCAGCCCATTGTTCGCAGAGCAACCAGAGGCAGCAAGCTCAAGAATCTGAGTATTAATAGAGCGTGACCTTTCGGTACTCACGCACGGGCAAATACACACACCGAATATCTCATAACAACTCGTAGTAACTCAGCAGGTTCTGTTTGCAGACAGTGAGCTAAGGTGCAAAGTTGAGCTTGTTTTAGTATCCTTGACTTTCTCAGCCATGCAGGTTTCATATGCGGCGAGTGTAACTCAATAGGTCCATCAATTACCTCTGTTTCCTAGGTGCCTTCACAAACAACAGCTGCAGAGTTTAATAAACTAGCCATGCAATTCAATCACATGGGATAAAATATCACGAAGCCTGAAAAGCAGCAGGATGATGAAAGTAGGGCCGTCTTGTTGTCGTCGCTCCTGTCTATCTGTCTGTCTATCTGCGATCCAGATTTGTGCCCTTTCAGAAGTGCCGTACTTACAGGAAATTCATCATTCATTGGCTCTTTCGATCGAGGCCACTTCTGTTTTTGAAGTGGCACGCCGTAACACGGTATGTTGCTTGGCATCGAGGCACGCTGTCGCTGGATTAAGTTGCATCAGGCTTCATTTTTGGTTATGGGACAGAGGTACATTTTTTCCATGGTAACTGGAAACTCATTCATAGCCCCGTCCTTGAATAGAGCTCCTCTCTTCTTTTAGATCGAAGTAACTGGTTCAGACACGTGCGCCCGCTCAGCTCTTTATTTACTTTATTTGCGCAGCTAAAAAGAATATAAATACAAGATTAAAAAAGACAAAGCAAAACCGAGGTGGAAAGGAGGAGAGGAGGGCTTGGTGGGGGCAAAGAAATAGGAAAACATGAATGCAAAAAGAAACCATAAAGAGCAATAATAATAACTGTATATGTGCCGGTGTGCAGGGGCCGCAGTCAAACGAGGTCACAGCGATTTCCTTATATAATGAAGGGGACAGGAAGCAGAGGGTGTTTCCAAAACACTTCCAGACATGGTGCAGACGATCACACTGTATATCTACAGCTAAACTTAGGCAGTGATGTAGCAGATTAGATTCCTATTTTACACCATGACTGAAACCAGACTGAACTTGTACTTGAAACGTCATTTTTATACGTTGTTTTTTTTTTGTCAGATTCAGTGATGAACTATAAAAGTGCTTCAGCATGAAAAGACCCCACCAAAACATGTTTGTTTAGCGCAGCTGAAAGTGCTTCACACATGACTGACAAGCTGATAATGGGAAAATTAAAAGCAGATGAAGGTCACCTTAAAGGGAGAGGAGATAAAACAGCGTGATTTAGACAGATGATCTGATTGGCTACATCAAGTCCCAGCATAGGCCAGTAATAATAATAATAATGTCAATAATAATAATAATAACAAGAGAAGGATAATAATGATTATTTTGAAAACTGCTCCACTACAGTCCAAGAATAAAGAGACAAAGCTGGAAAAAGGCCCACCTTAGAGCTTGACAACATCAAATATTATTCTGGTCCATCTGCGGGGCTTCGGCTGTAACGTGTAATTAGCAATGATATTTACACTGAATGCATCATGGAGCATATTTTCACCTCCTAATTTTTGCTGTTGACCCACAAACAGCTGGATGAGCTCTAACTACTGCTTCAAGTGTGCACTGAGAAAAGTAAAGAGTGCATCTAGGTTACTGTGTGTGGCTGTTTTACAGAGGACATACTCGGCTGCAACTTGGGAGGTACGTGAAAGTGAATGTTAGTCCAACTCTAAGCTCTTCCCAACTTTCCCAACCTGCCTGTGGCTCCCTGCTCCAAGCCCAGTCATCCCCTCAGAGGACTGAAGTCATCAAAGGCACAAATCTTTGTTTAGTTTTTATGAAATTACATTTGTTAAGCGTTATTTTAGGCTACAAATATGGTGTGCCAGCTATGATTTAGCAGCGGGCTGGTATATGCAGTGTGTATGTTCTCTGTAATTAAGGAGCATTTAACTCGGAGCAATGTTTTTTTCCAAGACATTGAAGCTCTGTGGCTCCAGAAGCTTTATCAGACTTGTAACTTGACTTGTAGGTAAGATGATCACGTTGGCGTTCGGTGTTTTCACTGGACTTGTTGGTAATAGGGAAAATATAGATTATATTACCGCATTAATCAAACTTGTGACTCAGCGGGGAGAACTTATATGATCATTAGACTGAGTCACATGGGAGGAAATAAGAAGAGCGCTGATTCTAACAGCTGCACTGGTTTATAGTGAAAGATGGACAGGCTTGACACAGATGAGAAGACAAAGTGGAGGGGGCAGGAGACAGCAGCACTGAGCAACGTCAGACTCTATCTCGATCCTGTGTCTCACACGCCTTCTAAGCGGAACTCTTTTACATCAGCAACACGAGAGAAACACAATGACAACATAAATACACATGAGCCATATGCTGTTTATGGAGACATCATACAGTGCTCCATGATGTCTCCATGAACATCCATTCAAAAAAGTCTGCAGGAACTAGTCTTTAAGGGATGCTTACACTGAGTAACTTTGAGCAGTCTTTTATTCCTTTAGGTTCTCTTTTTTGTTCTGATGGAAACATCAGTGGAGCTGAATCAGGACTTTTATAAATAGCCCAAACTGTGATAACATAACAGAGCTCCTCAGTGGGGCTGCTGAAGCTCCCTGCAGCCAAACTCTGTGCTGTACAGACATGAGAGAGGAGACTGCTGCACTCTGGTGGACAGAAAGGGGAAATATTCCAGCGGTATGTCTTTGCACAAAATATGCTGGTAAAGAAATCTCTGAATCTCCTGTTTTCACTCTAAGCTGTACCACTTTAATCTGACCTGCCACTAACTGCAAACAGCATCTCAGCTCGGGTAGTGCAAATTTAATACCACGAATACACCCGTAGAGGATTTCCTGACAGTTTTTTTTAGATGATTTTGAACTTAGATAGTCTGATATTTGCAATTTGAATCATCCTAACAGATGCGGTTGAATAACAGCTGCTGCATGTGCCGCTCTGAAGCTGACTGAGTGATTGAGTTCACATTAAGACAAACGTATTTTTAAGATTAGCAAAAAGCGCACACAATAATGTGAATTTAACTAAGTGTACCCTTTTCTTAGTGCTATACAGTCTTGGATCAACAATACTACTGCATCCAGTGCTTCAGTTGATAAAATTGCACCTGACATTATTGACACAACTCTGACAACTCCTAACAGTTTGCGCTGCAGGAGTGAAATTGAAATATGGTTCATTGGTTAGAAGTGGCCTAAAGTAAACATTTGGCCACATTTGAAAAAAACAAAACAAAAAAAACACTTATCTAATGCAGTGTGTGTGTATTTGTGTGTGAAATTTGCACTAGCAAAGAAAGTGCAAATCTGTATGTGCAGTAATTTAATTATGATTGTTCTCTTATATAATATTGTGTAACACCATATGTTTAAAATATGTGATTTTAAGCATTCGTCTTCTCATGAGGTGGTTTACATTTGTTGTATATTTATGAAAGCTGGTGTTTGTTTCAGGAAATAAAGTCTGGAATTCTGCTGCCTTTCTGGTTTAGGACACAAAGGAGTCAAAGAATTTAGAGAACTTCTGATATAAAATACAGATCTCTGAGCAAAGGTCAAGGTGGTGTATAGATGCTCTCTACTGAGGTTTTCCACACACCTGATCGCTAACTTGTCTGCCATTTTGGATCATGGGTCAAGTGAATAAGGCCTACAGACCAGTACTAGTTACTGCTTCCTCACAAGTTGGCATCAACCTCCTTGCAATTGCTTTGATTGAGAACATTTTGCTGCCTTCACCTTCCATCTTTTTCCACTTATTGAATTCAGGGTCACGGGGGCGAGGCTTGGTGGGTTGAGCCTATCCCAGCTCTCATAGGGTGAGAAGCCGCTAATCTACTGCAGGGCTAACACAAACAGCGATTCATATTCAGGTTTAGAACCACCAGTTAGCCTAACCTCAGGTATCCAGATTACCTAGAGAGAGCTCGCCGATACAGCGTGCACAAGCTTCATGCAGAAAGCCCCAGACTGGATTTGAACCAGGACCTTCTTCTGCACATCACCAATGCTAACCATTGAACCACCGCACTGCTTGAAAGGGACATGCTTTTATAATATTGCTATCACTGTATTTACCTGCTGTCTCTGCAGAGCTTCTTTGCCCCACCTCTTTACCTTTACTCAGTATTTAATCTTTCTGGGTCTATCATAAACTGTGATTATATTGTAAATATATATATATATATATA
>NW_005187442.1:2149562-2194231 GCF_000239375.1 Pundamilia nyererei | reverse complement strand
TATATATATATATATATATGTATATTACAAATTATTATTGTAATTTTTCAAAGTCACAGAGTCCTGTTTGATGTCCATACATTATATAAACTCTCATTCATCTCTGAGTCTGTTTGATTGATGGTGAGGATGACGCCTGTCGTTGCTGCCGCTGCGCGCATCCTCGTCGTGGCTGTCAAAACCCTGCTGGCTTTTTTTGGAGAGGACGCGAGATGACCACGGCACAAAGCGTGAATCACCGGTGGACCCGTCTCTTCTTCTCTTTGTCTTGCTTCTTTGTATGCCACAGCGGTTATACCAGCCCCCTGCTCTGATTAATGCATGTTTATGAGATACTGCATTAAAGCTGTCACTGTCCAGATCCCCTCCCTCCGTTCTCTTCACTGTGTGTGTGTGTGTGTGTATATAGGCTCCTCTCTCCGTCTCCTCGTTGACTTATCCTTATTTTAAGAAGTGCTCCACTGATATGACAGGACAAGGTAGAACAGGCCGGGGCACGGCAGGACAGAGGGATGCTGCATGGGGCAATAAAAGTGTCATTTTTCACCTCGTTTATAAACAGGTCGTAATGTTGAGATGAGCCATTGCCTATTATGGGCTCCGTCCAGCCTGTGACATCAGTAAACAGACAAGACAGCTCTCGCTGAGTGCCTGGGATGAACCAATGAGGAGTGTGTTTTAACAAACTGCCGTGCGTTGTTGGGTGTCTGGACTAGCTCGGCCCGTGGTAACCCAGGTAGACGATGTACTTGTTATGGCTGAGCATGGGAACACACTCAGGTCTAACACTTATCAAGCTGTCCTGCGAGGCACAAACTTTGGATCATGAATATTACAGAGGTTATGGGGTTATGGGACAGCTTTATTACTCTGACAAACACCATTTCTCAGGGGGGCTGAGCTGAAAAGACAAGACATCCATATGGCTGCCTATTTTGCTCTGTAAAACAGGCAGCTGAACTTTTTAACTCCACTGCGTGACTCTTTGTTCACCTTTCGCCTGCACTGCCTGACCCATGCTGTTGCGACAAATGAGCATCTATGTTTAGACGCAGTGATTCAGCATGAAGTCTCAGATCGCGACAGGACGGAGGCAGAATGTCTGCAGGAATTGGGGGAAATGTGTCTGATGTGACTCAGATGATAGTGCGGGCTTTGTAAAGCCAGTTTCCCATGCTGCTCCTACACAACCTGCCTGCTTTTCATTTGACTTGAAGTCCATCTTCTCTTAAGCTGCAACCTTTGCAGGAGCTCGCCTGCCCTTCGGATGGAGATGCAGATTTTTGTCATAATGCAGGTGGCTCGCTTCAAGAGAAAGAAAGGACAGAGGGAACAAGTGAGCAGAAAGAGTGGAGGAGGAAGAGCTGGGAAGACACCTCCCCTCCATATGCTCAGTACGCCATATGCATATGCAGCTTGTGTCCACTTTTTCTTTCCCCCCCTCTTCACATAAGCAGCAGGGATGCATAGTGAATGTATACACCTTTCATTAATCTCCTGCATGGAGAAGAGGCAGTAACAGGCCAATGATTAGTTCACAAAGGGAGACAACGCCCTCTTGTGTAACAAAGAATCATTGCACACACACGCTTCAGTATATTGTGTTTGCAGACTGAAATATTACTAAAAGTACATTGATAAACTTTTACAATACACCTATAGCTGCTTTTAATTAGCTTATGCTTATAAAAGCTTATAATTACAACACAGCGTTAACATTAAGAAAAAGTCAGTGTTGATGAATGCTACATAGCTTCTTTTTTTTAGGTTTTATTTTCATTAGTCTTTGGTGGCTTTTTAAAAAAAGAAATGCTACTTACAGTGTACTAGGATAAAAAGCTGTAATAACTTGAAGCTTCACTTGACTCCTCTTCAGTAAAATCTAGAGCTGCCTTCATTCTTCATGGCACAGATTCAACAAGGTGCTGGAAACAGTCTTCAGAGACTTTGGTTCATATTGACATGATAGCATCAAACAGTTGCTACAGATTTGTCAGCTGTCTTCTCTTATTCAGTCACATCGCAAAGGTGCTCTATTTGATGGAGACCTGGTCACTGTTGAAGCCATTTGAGTGTAGTGAACTCAACGTCACGTTCAAGAAAACAGTCTGAGATGATTTTAGTTTTGTGACATGGTACGTTGTCCAGGTTGAAGCAGCCATCAGAAGGTGGGTACAGGTGGTCATAAAGGGGTGGACATGGGTAGCAACAATACTCAGGCAGACTGTGGTGTTTAAATGATGCCAAGGAAATATTCCCCATAGTCTTACACCATCAGCAGCCTGAAGCACTGATACATGGCAGCATGGATAGATGGATGTGCTTTCATGTAAAATACTGACCCTACAATCTGAACGTCATGGTAGAAATCGAGATACTTCAGACCACACAACATTTGTCCGATCTTCTGTTGTCCACTGTTGGGCAGCTCATTTGTATCCTCAGTTTCAGTTAACTTATGGCAGCCGGTGTGGGCTTCTGCTGTTGTAGCCCATCTGCTTCAAGGTTTTCTGTGCTGTGCATTCAGAGATGCTCTTCTGCATAATTTGGTCATGGCAAGTTGTTATTTGAGTCACTGCAGCCTTTATATCAGCTCGAGGCAGTCTGACCATTCACCTCTAACTTCTGGCATGATTAAAAGCATTTTCACTCAGAGAACTGCCGCTCATGAGATATTATCAAATTTTCAGACCAATCTCTGTAAACCCTAGAGATGATTGTGTGGGAAAATCCCAGCAGATCAGCAGTTTCTGAAATACTCAGACAAGCCTGTCTGACACCAGCAACAATGCCACAGTCAAAGTCACTTACATCACCTTTCTTCCCCGTTCTGATGCTCCACTTGAACACCAGAAGGTTGTCTCGACCATGTCTACATACATTACATTTTCCTGTCTCATATACAAAAAAGGGGGTCCAGTATCTGGTACATAGCGGCTAAGATGAACAGTCACATGGATCAGCGCATGGGCGGGGCACAGAAATAGATTGGCAAGAATACCAGAGGCGCAAAACACCAGCTACTGGTGGACTGAGCAGTCAGCCAAGACTGCAAGACTAGGCTGACCAACCTGTGCACTGCCTGGATTGATTACAAGAAGGCCTGTGACTCAATGCCCCACACATGGATCCTGAAATGCCTAGAACTATACAAGATCAACAGGACTCTAAGAGCTTTCATCAGGAATTCAATGGGGATGTGGCAGACAACACTAGAGGCCAACTTCAAGCCAATTACCCAAGTCAGCATCAAGTGCGGGATCTGCCAAGGACATGCTCTGTCCACACTGCTGTTCTGCATAGGCCTGAACCCCCTCAGTGAGACCATTAACAAGACTGGCTACAGATGCCGACTATGGAATGGAGCAGTTGTCAGCCACCTCCTGTACATGGATGACATCAACTGTATGCCAAGAGTGAACGAGACATCGATTCACTGATCCACACCACCAGGATATACAGCAATGACATTGGAATGTCGTTTGGACTGGAGAAATGTAGTCGGATGATAACAAAGAGAGGGAGGGTAGTCAGAACTGAGGGGATTGAACTACCAGAAGGCAACATTGCAGACATAGAGGACAGTACCTGGGGACCCCACAGGCAAATGGGAACCATGAAGAGGCCACTAAAAAAACTGCATCCACCAAGTATGGCAGAGGGTCATGCAAGTACTGAGGAGTCAGCTTGAACGGTAAGGACAAGATCTGGGCTATCAACACCCACGCCCTGCCTGTGATCAGGTACCTTGCTGAGATAATAAGTTGGCCAAAGGAGGAGATAGAAGCAACTGACATGAAGACCTGGAAGCTCCTGACCATGCAAGTCCATCACCCTGAGGCTGTACGCTAAGCGTAAGGAAGGAGGCCGGGGACTAGTGAGTGTCAGCACCACAGTCCAGGATGAGGCAGCAAACAGCCATGAATACATCAGGCGAGTGGCTCCAGCTGATCCCAGGAACAACATCGAAGATCTCTGTCCAGAATAGCGCAGTCCTAGGAACAGCTAAGATACTGTGCAGAAACCTCAAGCTCTCAAGCCTCTGGTAGAGGACCCCACACACACATAGATTTCTGAGGCTTTAATTGATATATTTATACAGTAGGAAAATCATGCATCATATACTTATTGTAGACCAAGACTTTACTACAAATCCATAAAAAGAAAAATATTAAATGTAATTATGCTGAAAAAAGCTGTCTTTTTACCCTGTCTTGATAAAAAGCTCATTCCTCTTCTGTCCCGGTCATTTTAAGTTAGAACTTCAGCACGAATTTAGGATCAGTGTTTGTGATCACGGTATAATTACCTTTATTAAACATTTGAAAGGAACAAATCTGTAATTTTAAAAGAGTAAATCTGAGCTTTCACTTGTGTTCTGTTCTGTAAGAAAGAAGCTTTTTCCCCTCTTTGGTCTGTAATGACAGAGACATATAGGGCTACTGAGAAATAACTGGACAGGATGGAAAACAGGATTGTGAAAGCTCCCAGGGTAATTTTATGAGGATGTGGATACTTATGGCTTTTAGCTACCACAGAAGACAACATAAATTAAACTTCATTTGTGTATCAGGAGCCTAACATTCAGCAAACCCACAAAGTCAGCCTTGAGGAGGGCCCACTGGCAAAAAACCTTCTCATTGCACACAAGTATTGGGCATCCATAAGTAATGGCAAAACATGGAACTCCTACAGATGTTTAATGTGAAAATTATATACTTTTATTATGTTACCAATAACTACTGAAAAAATGCAAGGCAATAAACTACAGTTCAATATTTTGTATAGTATTTGTACAAAGCATTGAACATTGTAGAATATATTGCTTTGTAAAGATAGGTGTGAGCAACAGTTCTTCCTGAAAGGCTTTCTTTGGATGTTGGCTGCTTTTTCTCTAATGTTCAGTCCAGTCTTTGCACCCGACCATTTCAGACACAGATATATGAATTATACAAACATAAACTCAAGGGATAAACCAGAGTTGTGTCTACACATAACAGATAACTTTGCAAAGAACCAATTTTAAATGGTTTCTGTTGGCACATTGTTACTGGTGGACTGTAACTGTAACAAAAACATATTTCCCCCCCTTTTTGTTGTTGAATCTATGTAAAATGCTTAAGTTAACACAGTTTAACAGGAATAAAGTACTATGTTTGCACCAACAGGGTGATTCCTCAAAAACTTTTAGCTAAAATTTTTTTTATATCATGGCATGGTGTGCAGTGTGCCCCTAAAATATCTGAGGAAACAGACAAGTGGAGAACAAAAGAAGAAAGCCTAAAACACATGACTGCAGATGAAGTTTCTGAAAGTCATGTCCTTAATTATAAATAGAAAAAGAAATCCAGCAAAGACCCGACACAGCTTTGAATGTCCTTAAAGAAACCTGGACAACTATTCCTGAAGACTTCTTAAAGAAATGACAAGAAAACTTTTCTTGGGCTCAGACTGTGCCGAAGAACAAAGGTGGTGATGCCATATGCTGAATTTCAAGTTTGTTAGAATCGTACAAACTGTTCTGTTGAACTTATGTGCTGCACAATAATGTTTAATATTTAGTATTTACTGTCATATTCCCATATATCATTGTGATGTTGTTTATTCTATTACTCTTGTTCTCTTCTGCTTGTTTTCTTTTTTCTTTCTCAGCAGGTGATCCAGGTGATCGATATATGCATTTTTTTTTCTGCCCGTTCTGTTGGTTTTTGTTTTTTGCCCTTCTCCCCCGTCCCTCTTCTCAGCTGTTTCTCTTTCCTTCTTTCTTTCTCCCCTTCTTTCCCCCAGTCAAGTCTGTCCCGTATTCAGTAAGTGAAAATAAAATAAACAATAAAAGGTGAATCAAATGGACCATTACGGCAAGGCTGGGATGGTCAGTTTGGTAAAGTAAATCCGTTGGGCATCTTTCTTTGCCTTTAGACAACAATTCTGATGGCAAAAGAGCCAAACGGGACAGGCAAAAAAGAAAGGAAAAAAAAAAAAAAAAGAATCGTACAAACTTGGTTTTAGGCCTCATTTACTATTTGCCTTGTTTACCTCTATGTTTGTTTGTACGTTTCAATAAATTGCTGCAAAAGCTCAAATGCAGTAAAAAGACAACTGATGAAATATTGTAGTTTGCAAAATATAAAGAGTTAACTAAGGCAGTAGACTAAAAATCAATCCCACTAAATAGATAAAATATAAAAGGTGCTATAAGAAAAAAGTGTGTATTTTTATGTGTGTATGTGTCTACTTTGCTCTTTTCCATCTCCATAGATTCGATTTTGGACCCTACCCCTATCCTTTAAGCGAACCCTCTTCTAATTGGATGCACATCACAAACAGAAGGATTAAATAGCAGGTGGGTGGGGCTTCTGTGTTCAGAGCAGTGTGCCTCAGTTGACCATATTAGGGATGTCTACTTGCTATGATATCCCACATAGAGCAGTCTGAGGCCTGAACTTCTGACTAACAGAAAGTTTCCTCTTTGATAATGTAGTTTAGTGTATTTTTGTTATAAATACATGAATATTTGCATGAAAATTCCTGTAATGACAAATAACAGTCAGTGGCTGGAGTATAAAAAGACAAGAAAGCTGTGCACAGTTTCTTTGTCTGGTTTTGTATTAAATTGTAAAAGTGGTAACAATCAGACATCTTTCTCTTGCTGTCAGATTTATAGTCACTTTTATTACTTTTATGCCTCCCTAAAATCACAGATTTGGTTGGTACGGTGTTCTTCACTTTTACAGGAGAACATGTGAAATGATTTGGTTCCACAGTAACAGGGCTGCCACTAAATGGATCTATAAGGATCATGTTAAACGGACACGTTCTCCAGCTCGCACAGTCATTAAACTATCGGTTCTTGGTGCCTTTGTTCCTGATGTCTCCCTCGTTTTACTTTTACATTTCATGCCTCTCCTTATGTTCTTCCCGCTCTCTCTCACTCTCTGCCTCTCTGGGATTCTCGGTGGGCCTGTAAAAGAGCTTTAATGGAGACGAATATAAATCTGCAAGTGACAAACTCCAGTTGCACCACAGTGGGGGCTGGTGTATACATTGTGAACTGCTGCATTGTAAAACCAGGACCTCCAAGACTTCTGTGCCCCCTGCGATTCACGCTGGCACTGCCGCGAGACCCCACCACTTTACAGTTTGAACCACAATACACAAAGCAAGGAGCTTTATTAAAGCCTAGATTGAAGGGGGACACCAGCAGGCCAACGCTCCCTGGAAGACTTTCCTTTAGAGTGGCCACCAGAGCTTAGGCTGGCAGAGGCTGCGCTGTCCTCCACATCAGCTTTTAAAGAGTTTCACAGACAAACGTTTATGGAGATTTATTGATGCTTTTATCTGCACGGAATCAAACTTTCTGTTCATTTTTCTTATTTTATTAATTGTTTTTGACAAATGGGCAGCATGCAGGCCTGGTGGTTGAGACATGTAATGTAAAACTTCCAGGGATGTCATAAGCCGTTTTCATATTCAACAAAATTCTCCAACGAAACAACACGAACTAAATCCCAGCAAGATATTAAAAAAGGCTTAAAATACTTTTTTTTTTTTTAGATAGTTCCAGTTTTTAAATTTAATGAAATGAAGTTGTTAATGTATCTATCAAGGTGAAAAACATGGCAATGACTGAATTAGCTTTCATAATGGTTTTTATTAGCAACAAATGTGTGAATAAACCTTGTTATGGTTATATTAAGCACTCAAAGCACTTGATAGTGGTTTGGTTATGTGTAGATTTACAGGTAAATCTCAGACTGTCGCGTGGTGGGTGTATCTGATATCCCTGTGTTGTTGTTGCTCCTGCATTATCATAATGTTGGTCCAGGATCAACACTCCAGCTGATGTCTTTGTAATGTCATAGCTTTGCAATGTGGGGTTAAAAAGAAAAAAATATATACAGTTATTGATGTCAAAAGCTCTTCTAGGGCAAGTGAACAAAAGTATTTTCTTTATTAATATTTACAATATAATAAATACATTATCAAATTAAGTTTGCTGTTAGCAAGATTTAGGCTCCTTGTGTCAGTTTGCTAGTGATAGTTTTTAATAGCAACTACTTTATTTGCTAATTTCTAGGCTAATGCTAACTGAGTGCTCAGACAACATCACTGGTCCTTTGCAATGTTGATATTATGACAACACTTTTTAAACACTGCACTTTAAAAAAAAATCACATAAATAGACTAAATAGATAAATATATAATAATAAATAAATACACTTCACACTGACATACACTGCAGAGATACAGCAATATAATGGTTAGTCAATTCAGGATATTAGTCAGGCTGCATCTGAACCAAAAAGGGTTTGGCTACACAAATCACGCATGATATCTTGACAAGCAACAGCTTTAATCCTAAGACTATTTGAGGTGTACAACTACTTTAAATTAAATCCTTTAATAACCATCTCCTTCCAGTATGAAGTGCCCTAAAGTCATTTTTATGCTTCATGGATGAAATAACAAAGTCTCCATAATCCTCTGGGTCCAGTATTCATTCTTTCAAGAGTTATATTTAGAGGAAAGAAAAAAAAAGTAAGGGAACTTGGCTGTTCCTGAAGAAAATTAGATAAAAGAGAGCAAAATCCTTGTCAAAGACTGAGGTGTAAAAAGGATATATCAAACTGACAGGAAGGTACTGCAACGATGATGACGATGTGGCTTTTAAAAGCCCGTGATTGTTAATTCCAGTCCTGAAAATGTACCAAATGTCCATTGGGTGGCACTGCAAACGCTTCCTCACCTTAAAATGGAAGATAAACTCACTTTTAACTGTTAAAACAACAGATAGGGCTCGCTGGCTGCTGCACTGGAGGCTGCAAATGTCCTTTGGATTCCTCTTAGAATAATGGAATGATAGATTTAACAGGCCCAGTTCCCAAATTAATAATACTGTTCCACATTGCAGAGCGTATCGAATCTGTCAGATAGTTTTAACAGCTTTTCGGCTCCACCTTTTTCCATTTTGCTCGAGTTGAGTTTGGCCCCCAGTTTTCCATTCCCCAGCAGCTGTGTTTTGAGTCATTTACAGCTCAGCTGACATCGCTGTGTTAAATAATGGATTAGAGGACAATGAAATCATTTTTTCTGGGGCAGCTATGGGGAATTGCTGAATCCAGTCAATACAACAGCTGATAAAAATGCTTCATTGACTCCACATTGTGTTGAAAATCTGGAAAGAGATTGAGTGGAGCGGTCGCATCACATCTTCATAAATCAATCATGGCTATTCAGAGGAAAAATAAAAGTGTTGAAATGTTGTGCACTGTCAGCACCAGTTCATTAATCGTCCAAAATTTCAGCATCCAGAGATTTTTCATTTTAGGAAAATAATATTTTAAATGAGGTATGACCGTAATTTGGCTGCAAGCTGAATTATATTCTCTTTATAGCTACAGATCTTGCAAATCCATCCAAGAGGTTTATATATTAAATAATAAATATGTGCAGCTAGTATACTCAGTAAAAACCCTTCCAAATTTGTACTTTCTTCATATTAAATCAATATAATATAAATATATATAATATATAATATAAAAGTAAAACAGAAACTCTTTATTTTACTTTTATGTACAACTATCTAACAAAGAACCAAGAGTTTATGATGGCACAAAAGAAAAAATGAAAAAAAATGACCAGAAGAGTTGTATAACATCCATGATAACATGATAATTTACTGTTCATAAAATACTAATACCATTGCTTTAAATTATGTTGTCGGCAGCCTTAGTGTAAAACCTCCAGGAAATATTCACCCACTGTGAAATGACTGAGTCTCCGTGCTTGATCATACTGGGTGGCAGGGCTGGCACGGCACTGGAAAACATTACTTCTGCATAGTGTTAATGGACTTACTTAACTCCTGGGTCCTGACTTGTGTTTTCCGATGAATTAAAGTGTCAGGAGCCACAAATCAGCATCTGGGATAGGTCATGTGGGTACTGGAGGAGGAGTGTGGGCTCAGTGCTCTTTCTTAATGGTTTGTTCCCTGGATGCGTGAAACTGGAGCCTTAAACCCAACCTGTTGTTTCTGAGGCCCCATTTGTACTCCCATCTACCCGTAACACACACGTACCAGCAACCGCACATGCGTGCCAATACTTGCTCGCAGAAAAGCTAAACACACTGCTGCCATCCTTCCCTGAGACAGAGCCTCCACTCCCCCCCCCAACACCACACACACACACACACACACACAAGCTAAATCCACATCCCCTCTGCGCCCTGGCAGACCGGTAACATTTACTCAGCTAAATGAATTAAGTAATCGCACAATCCCGCAGCCTCTGCATTACAGAGGAATTTCCATATTACAGCATCTGATACTCCCTGTTCACAGCTCTCCTACGCCACTAATGCGAGCCCCCGGCCAGGCGAGCCGTAACTGGATAGCCGATGGGATCCTGCTGCAGCAGATGCAGTGAGGTACAGAGGATGGATGTGTGCGTGTGTGCTAACACAAGAGAAGTGGAAGTGGTGATGGTGGCGGCTATCCAGGCTATCCTGCTTTTTTTATTAGAGCTCATTAGGGCAGCAAATAACTCACTGCTCCTTTTTCATTTAGGCAACAAGCCTCTCAAGGCTGTGGCCTTCTCAGATTTAGAATAACTACACATATGAGACATTGTGCTATAATTACTGTGGCTTTGCTTATTTTACAACATCATTAAGATTTTAATCCCTAAAAGAGCACTCCGTGAATTTAGCAGCATTGGATAGTGGATAGTTTTCAAACTTGTATCTTAATTAAGGTTAGCATCAATGCTCAGCTCTCTCTGGAGTGACAAAAGGCTTTATACAACTCTTTTCATATGCGTAACAGTACTGATACCTTATGGAGATGCCTGTGGTTATTATTAGAAATAGTAATAAGATCTTAAAAAGTACAAGTCCCGGGGCTCAACACAAATGTTTATAGATCACCAAGGATGTAAAACAAACTCTGAGGAACTACTTGGTCAAGTTTATAGCAGAAGACTACAAACAACTCAAGCTGACGAGATGTGGATTAAGAGGATTTGTTTGATTCTTGCAGGAAGTGGAAAGGACCTGAACACAGGACACCAGAAAGAAAAGTAAAAGTCCAAAAAGTTAACGTTGAAAACCGCAGATACAAACACCAAGACACGAGCAAAGAAATGAACCAAAAAAGAAAAAACGTGAAAAAAAGAAGTCAGGTGGAACACAAACGTGATAGATAACTGAACAGCGAGTCAAACTGGCAACAGCCAGTTGCAAAACAGGTGGTGCATGTAGGGTGGACAGATTAATCAATTAGTGACAGGTGGTGTGAAAAACTGGCCAAGCAAAGAGCAGAAGCTACAGTTAAGGTTGTGGTTGAAGCATCCAGTTCAAAATCCTCACAGGAAAAACCAAAAGAGAAAACTCTGATGAGATTGGTCTGCATAATACTCTTCCTGAAATATTTGCACATTACAGCTATAACAACAATAAAGCTCCTGCTGCTGCATTAAGAGTTATTTAAGCGTATTTGCTTTGAAGGAGTGATAATAATTCAAAATTTTTATGCTTTAGATTCTTAAATCACGTTTTTTTTTTAAGATGGATATAATTATGGACAAAGTATTTTCAAAATATAATTATGTGTGTGCAGACAAGTGTTAAAAATAAGATTTATTTTCAGATTATCTAAAAAGCCAGTGAAGAGGAATAAAAAAGTAAAACATTGTGCAGGGGAGTTTTAATCCAAGCAGTTCTTAAATAGCAGCAGCACTGAAAATTAAAAACAAGAATTGAAAAAATTGAATTGTTGAAAACAACTTAGCTCAGAAAAAAACAAAATTACACAAAAATAGGAGCTCATTTAAATTTAAAATTCAAAAAATAAAAAGTTCAGTGAAGCATAATCTAAATATATATTTTAGGGACTTCAGTAGGTAAAATCTAACAAATAAAACCAGATATAGTGGCAGGAGGATTTATTTTTTAACATTTAGTTTTGGTGACTGTCTTTGTCAATTACAACATGTAATTAATCAGAAATATTCCAAAATAGCAACAATGAGGTGCCCACATCCTAAAATGTGGTGCAGATGTCCTGCCATTGTTTTACAGACAGAGCTCATTAGGAAGATCCAGCACATAATTACGCAGCAGCTGCACATGTTCACTAGTTTGTATACTCTCATGCAATAATATAGTGGATGAGTGAGTGAACAAAGCCACACGCAGCCTCTCTCAAATGCAAGTAATAAAAGGAAGTGGTTAATAAAACAACAACAAAAACCCCCAGATTTCATTGCTGCACTTTGTTATAACTGTAAAAAACTACATGATGCCATTAATGACAAAAGAAGATAGTCTGCAATGTTGCCACAGATACTTTTCCCTCTTCAAACTTTCTAGGACAGGCTGTACTTTTTGGATTATGCCACCATGTGGCTTCTCTTTTCCACATTTCAGCATATATATGCATCATTCTCTCTCCACGTGTACGCCATTTAAACTCTGTAACCAGAATTGCAGATTTCACCAGTGACAACTGGTCTGCATTGTATCACATTACATTCTGGGTTTAAACCAGACCAATCACAGTTCAGAATCGAAACGAATTGTCCTCAATGGCTAAATCTCCGCCTATCTCTTCCCATATTCCCCTGCCTGCCCGCTATGTGCCCCATGTGGCAGGCTAATTAACCAGTTGGTACACCGGGCAAGGACAGAGGGCCACACACAGCTGTCATGACCTTCTCCAGACACGGGGGTGCTTTGGTGCGGCCGCCCTTGAGCATTTGGACGAGCTCAGAGAGGAGAAATGGGAAATATTGAATCAAAGCCGAGGCTGACTGCTGTTAAAATGTCAAAATGATATCGCTGGCAAACAAAAGCACTCGCATCTGCAGAGAATACGCTTTCTGTTTTTCAGAAACGCCGGGAAGAGAAGGCCATTTCTAAATTCCTCAGTGCCTTCTCATGTATTTCTAGCATCCTTAAAGTTGATATCAACATGTTCGAGCACGCGGGGGACGTAAATATCACCCGACACCTGAACTGTGAAGTGTTTTCTCTAAAAAAAAAAATTTTTTTTAAAGGCACCAGCCAGCGTTGCAGTCAGGTGTCTTGAGGCACTGTTCAAGGAGAGAGAGCAAAAAGTCACCCAGTCAGCATTCACTTTTACTCACCCTTTAAATCTCCCTCTTTCCCTCTCCGCTGCTCCTGGAGTCGTGTTTCAGGAGCTCTCTGCGATTGTAATCAAAGGTGCTTTTACATTTCTGGCCTTTTTCAAAGAGGTCCCCTGACACTTTGTACATACACACAACTAAAACAGGAACACAACCAAAGCTCAGCAACATGCCACACCGTCAAACATGGAGTTTCCTTCATTTAAAACGTGCTAAATTGGACACGGCATCACACAGCTCCTCTAGCTATGGATACATTTGGTGATGCCACAGTATTGTATTGCAGCATTAAAGCATGATTAAGTATCAAAGGTATGCGCCATCACACAGAATACTGATACCAATGTTGCAGTATTTCACATTTTTTAAATGTATTAAATTTATTAAGCTACTATCAGTCTAATATTGTAGAAAATGGTTACCATAAGTGGTAACTTTTTCAGCGTGGATTATTCATGTTTAAGCAGCTTTCAAGTATTAAATGGTGTAAATGGGATCTAATAATGATTCAACACGTTCACAAAAACTGGATATCTCCGATTTTTCGTTGTTGTTTTTGAATACAAGTGAAAAGTATTTGCCTCTGACATTTATAGCGGAGTAGATGTTTATACCGTGTATTCATGTTAAAAGGGGTGCTACTACATGCAGTGGCTCTTTACATCCACTAGGAGTCAGATTTTCTAATCAAATGTACAAAATCAGAAGGAAGTGATAAAAACAAGCACTGAGCACATCACAGTCTGTCACCATGAGGATGATGATGAGTATGACGATGATTACACGCAGGAGGAAGCGGCGTGATGACACAAAACACAGTTTATACTTGCACAGTCAAAGTTTCCACCTAATTAAGTTAATCTTCTCTAATTTCAGCTTTCAGGAATTTAAAGCAGATAACGAGGCAGTGCTCTCACCCTGTGGATCGCTGTTGATGATTCTGTGATACTTAATCATCGCTCGATCAGTGCCTGTCACTGGAAGCTCGACAAACAAAGAGCAGTAAACAAGAAGCTGCTTTCCTGTTTGAGGACAATCGTAATCAGTCTGACTGATTAGAAGGAAACAAAACACGCAATGATAGTGCAAAAATATACCTAGTACTTATACATACAGTACAAGTACAGTACAAGTATCTGCCCAAGGCCTCTTCATAGCTTTAATGGTGATAAATTCACACTAACTAGCCATTTTATTAGGTACATTTTGCTAGTGCTGACTTGGACAGCCTTTTGCCTTCAGAAGTACTCGAGTCAACAAGTTGCTGGAAATGTTCCTCTGAGATTTTGGACCATATTGACATGACAGCATCACATAGTTGTTGCAGATTTGTCGGCTGCACTGTGAGATCTGCTCACTGTGGAGGCCATTTGAGTGCACATAATCTTGAATCTTGAAATTTCCCCTTGTGGGACTAATAAAGGTATCTTAAATCTTAAAAAAATCAATTTTCAAGAAACCAGACTGAGATGATCTAAGCTTTGTGACGCTCATTTGCCACCGAGTGTGCCAAAAAAACATCCCTCTCACCATTACACCAACAGCCCCACCTGAACCCTTGATACAAGGCAGGATGGATTCGTGGGTTCATGTCATTTTATGCCAAATACTGACCTTGTCATCCGTATGTCGTGATAGACAACATTTTTCTAAACTTTCATTGTCCATCTTTGGAGAA
This sequence comes from Pundamilia nyererei, assembly GCF_000239375.1. Taxonomy (NCBI): domain Eukaryota; kingdom Metazoa; phylum Chordata; class Actinopteri; order Cichliformes; family Cichlidae; genus Pundamilia; species Pundamilia nyererei. The sequence continues at coordinate 2,179,408 of NW_005187442.1, read as the reverse complement.
CCAATATAAATTGTAGCTTCAGTTTCCTATTCTCGGTGTGGTCTTCTGCTGCTGTGGCCCACCCATTTCAGGGTTTATGTGTTGTGCATTCAGAGATGCTCTTCCTCATGCCTTGGTTGTAACAGATGGTAATTTGACTAACTGTTGCCTTCATATCAGCTCAAAGCACTGGCTTTTCCCCTATGACCTCTAACATTAAAAGGCATTTTCACCCAGAGAACTGCTGCTCTCTGAACATTTTTTCAGACCATTCTCTGTAAACCACTGAGTGGGTTTTGTGGTAAAATCCCAGTAGAACAGCAGTTTTTGAAACACTCAGAACAGCCAGCTATAATCAACAACCATGCCACATTTCAAAGTCACTTAAATCATCTTTCTTGCCCATTCAGATGCTAAGCTTGAATGTATGCACACTTGACTATGCCTACATATCTATATGCACTGGATTTCTGCCACATGATTGGTTGATTAGATATTTGCACTAAACCACTAGCTGATGAGTGGCCAGATTATGCAGTCTCCTGCTAATTTAACCTCACTTTTTATGTCATTCGTTGTGACAACTTTACCCAAACAAGCTTTCAATTTCCTGAATTGAAGGCCACTGAGGCTTACACTAACGTATCTCAGTTTAAATGAATCTGTGTAGGAGCTAAAAATATCAGGTTTAAAAAGAATCTGCACTAAGTATTTATATAAAACAAATAATATCACATAATTTTAAGTGTTTTCTATCATTTATTGAGAGTAACACACAAAGGAAAATTCCAGTCATAAGCTTTTTATGCCACATAAACACACAATTGTGCAGATTCCACCTATAACTAGAAAACTGCAGTGTGTTTTATTGCTGTAGAGAAAAGTATGATTTTTAAAAACTATGTATAAATACCTTTTCATATGTTATACCCTATTTTGATTAATTGTTTTTTAAGCAAAAGATCTATAGCCCCACAGAAGTGATAAATTATGAGTTTGCGTTTGCCATTTTACGTGCGATTGTGAACTTTAAGTGATGTTTTAAAGACACAAAAGTAAAACTGACAGGGAGGTAAAAAGTCACGTCAAATTATTATTCTAACAGATTTGACCTCTAGCACATGTACTCCACATTTATAAACACACAGGCTATTTTCATCTATTGAAGTGAAAGGAAGCGAATAACAGTGCATTAGCACAGACCGCGTTTGCACACACAAAGGTGCTTGGATTATTTTGGCGAGCGGTGAGTTTATTATTTTGTTTTATGGGGCTGGGAGGCGGGGGAGGTTGTTTTGCGGCACTGCCTGTGATACGGCGGCTCTGTTTGTGAGCTTGTGAGAAAGGAAGCACCAGTAAGATCAATACATCCTCTACGCAGATTTCCAGCAGAGTGTGACGTGCGTGTGGGGAAATGAGCTGGGCCGAGGATACTTTGCTTGTTATGGATTTGACATGAACTTGGCCCTCGGCCTCTCAGAATGTGATGAATGTATTATTTAATCTTCCTGTCTTTGTTAACCTCCTTTCGGCCGAAGGCACGGCGATTCTCCCTCAGTGAGGGGATGAAACAACATCTCCAGCATGGCCTTAATAATCATGGTCATAATAATAATAATAATAATAATAATAATGCCTCCCCACAAACCTTTCCCACCACAGACATGCTAATCGCAGTGGGGCTGTATTTTAAGCGCATGTGAGTCAACTGCACGAACACAGTTTTAAATTAACACACGAGGCTTGGTATCAGTGAGAACAGCACTCGAACAGCTGCGTTAATATCATTATTCGGGGTCGAATGAGTTTGTAAAAACAGTATGGAGTTATAAGTCTTGAAATTTTACATTTGGGGAATTTCAGTTTTCTCAAACATGGGGTTAAAACTGGAAAAATAAAGAAAAGTGGAGAAGAAGAAATCATAACAAAGGGAAATACAAACCATCAGATCTCCATCCAAAGCATTTGGGTTGCATTTATTGCTCTTTCAATTTCAATCTTTTTTCTCCTCTTTGTGTTTTTATATTCAGAGTGCATGCCAAGATCCCGGTAGATTACCAGTATTTTATATTATATAGAATTGCTTCCAGTTGTAAGTAATCACTGTAAAATCACAGAAACAGGCAAGAAATGGCTGTGGAGTGTTAGGTGATAGTTCAGTGAGTAAGCGAGGCTCATAATGTGTGGTTTTTGTTTGCAAGTTAAACGCGCATGGAGGCGAGTCTAAACAGAGGCTGTGCAGCTGACAGAAAGGAGAACCCATCACGCCTGTTTTTTGCTTTTTTTTAACTACCAGTGAATTTTCATTGATTGTTTTTTTTCCCTAACATGTTGCCTCCGGGTCAGTGAGGTCAATCTCCCAGCAGCTTCTCTCAATACCCCCCTCTTGCCTAATGACTAAAGGCAACTGAGTTTTCTTTCTTTGAATAGTCTGCCATCATATGGACGTGTCCAGCACACTGTAAAAAAACCCTCAAAATATCAAGGCGGCGTGATTGATTCTATGCCTTGTCGACGAAAGAAGAAGAAAACTACAGGATGGAAACACAATGTTATGTCCTCTATTTATCTCTGTCTCAGCTTTCTGCAGATACAATTACAGCAACACGAAGCACAGGTTAATGTATTTCCATAGCTTAGGGCATTGCCTAACACAGGAAAGGTCCCCAGTTTGCAACCAGGAGGAAACACAAACTTGACCTTGTGCCGGGGGAAGGGCTCGCAGGCTGTACGATCCCCGCTGCTCCGAAGCACAGAGAAATGTGAGGGCTGGGTCAGAAAGTTCATTTGGTGTCTGTGCCAGATCAATCAATGATGTGGCTCCTTCTGCTTTTTTAAATACACTGAAGCTATTATTATTATTTTTATTATTAACGAGTGATCAATGTCAAGTTGCCAGAACTCTTGCAGCGCTTAGTAAAATCAACAAAAACAGACACAAGTTGAGGAAATTCCAAAAGTTATTGAATCATGTTTCTGAACTTTTTCTTTACAGTGAAGTTTGAAAGACTTACCTATTTTCACTTATGTCTAGTGAAGTCCTCATTTTTGTCCAGTCTTGCTCTTCTTTTACTTATACTTGTTGCTTCTTTTTTGTTGTAGATTTTATTCATGTGTTTATTTATAGTTGTCTTGATAAGGAAATGAAGCCAGAAAATGCAAACTTTTTGAAAATGATGTATTCATTGAAACATCTGACAAATCAAAAAAAGATTAATTAAAATACTAATTTGGATATATGGGATCTAGTTTGTATTATATTTGCTACATCTGGCTTGTTTGCAATTTATTGGTTAAGAATGTATTTCGATTTTTCGGAAAGGGGAAAATTCATGCTGATGATGAAAGAAGTCTCAAAAACTTGTGTATTAAATATGATACAGTTGGTTTTAACAGGTAGTTCTTGTTATTTCTTTATCCTATCTTATTCATATTTATTTATATATTTTTTATTGTTATTGTATTTGTTTTGCTGTGCTTTTGTATAAAAAATCATGTTGTTTGTTAATGTGTGTTTTGTAGTTTGTGTTTTTGGAGACCTGGAACATAAAAATATATTTGCCTTAACTAGAACACTTTGGGTCAAGTCCTGTTGTTTCATACAAGCTATTAAAAAATGACTTCATTTTAATCACAACTGTACAAAGGCACAACAAAAAGCGTTATTGCATATCTACAATTGGATTATTGACACAGTATCCACATTTCATTTTTAAATGCCTTGTTTATCGTAAATATGTGGTTACTGTGATAACACGAGGACGTAGGCAGACAGAGACACCAGGGTGCATTTGTTTGTGTGTGTGTAAAGGAGGTTTTGTATGTCTGCTAAAAATAAACATCTTGCCAGCAGTCTCAGACAATGACGGGGCAATATTCTTTAGACGTCAGAGATTTTGGACAGGATTCAGACTCAAAGACAAAGAGACAAATTTAGACCTTTGCTTGGTTGCCTGAATGGGAAATAAAGTCTATTTATCACCTTTGGGTCAGAGATATTTTGGTAAACACAGAAAGATACTAAAGGGAGAAGAATCTGTCCTTAGCCCCACCTCAACTATTTGTTTCTGCTGTTCCACCGCACACACGTATACGTGAGGACTGCAAATCAGAACTTTTGCTGTAACACGAAAACATTTTTTACAATAAAATTATGCTAATTTCAGAAATTATTTTATAAACTGCTCTTGTCTGTAACTAGCTCAATATTCCTACTCATCATTTACGATAAGGGAGATGAAAAAAGAGCTCCACCTAACTATTTATTTATATGAAAGCTGAAACATGCTCTAAAACATTTTGTGGGTTGCAGAATCTTTAATTGGACACATGGATTAAGACGATACTGTTTATTAATCAAAACATAAGCGTAACCTGACAGCATGTCATTGGGGCACAAATGACAAAACTTGTGTGCTTGTGTGCCCCAGCTGCTGCAGAAAGTAAAAATAAACATAAAACATATTTTAGTGATGTTCATTAAGAAAAAACAAAAGCAAAAATATGCTTTCTATCAAATGTTATCTGGTTCTGAGTGTACTTTGCTGCAGGAAGCCTAACAACCCCATAAACGCAACATAAGCTGTATAAGACATTGTAAAAACGTAATGTAAAATAACTAGTTATTTGCTTCATTGAATATGAGTCAAAAAAACTCGATGTGATCCCAAGGTCCGTTTGCATCACTTAGGCTCAATGCTTTAAAACATAAATGTTAGATTGGACGCTCAATGTGCTGTGCAATGGAGCTTCACAGCGTCTCTGTTACAGCCGCCGTGACCTGAAGCTGTTGAACCGGCTCCGCCGCCGGCACAAAGAGCCAAACTCCTTTCACAAAGGGGAGCACATGAGTGAGAAGCAACAAGCTGAGAGAAATTTTCTGCAAATGTTTGCAGCATGGCACTGAAATACTCAGCAGACTTGTGGGCTATTAATGAGCATCTTCGTCACAACTCTTCTCTCAGTAGAGGCAGATGACCTCCTGTCAGCTGTGGCAGCCAATCAAATAAATATAGAGTGTTGGATTATAAACCCAGAGTCCTGCCAGTGGGCAGCCTGTTGCCTGCCCCACTGTCCTCGTCCTCCTCTGGCAGTTTTTCCTTAGTGCCCTTCATCCATTTATCACAATGTTTTTGATTTAAACACATGGCACTTCTAACAAAAATACCAAGTCCTCTCCACCAGCAGGCCGAGCGACCCAGAGCTCTGAGGACGTCACGTCACTTCTGATGAGAAAGCCCAACTCCTTCACAAAACACCCAAAACTTGTACACAGTGCCAAGCCACCAAGAAAAAAAAAACCCATATATTTGAAGATTTGCGATCATAAAACCTGTTTTTTTCAGCTCTATTTAAAGATAGGGTTAGGTTTTAAGCCTCCGATGAGAGTAAGATTAGGGTTAGGGTTAGTGTAAGCTTTAAAAACAACTCACAAGGTGAAAATTATAATAAAATCCAGCGTTGCAACTCGGCCAGAAAAGATCAAGCTCCTAAATCTGGATCCTCGCCTCGACAATCAGCTGGGCACAGCTAACCGCAGGCAAGGGCAGTATGAGCCTTGTGGATGTTTGACTGAATGCTTCTTTTGGTCACAGGGAAGACCATGAACAAATCTTCTAGCCACACAGAAAACTTAGACATTCACCCTTCAAAGCTCAATGGGCCATCCAAATTAAAAAGGCATTTGTCGGAGAAAATGAGCTTCATCTACTGGCCTGAATCTGTTCCACACATTTCTGGGAAGGTAGTAAATTTCAATACATGCATCATTTTTTTTCTGGTTCCTTTTGCCCCAAATGATCCATTATATGACAGTGAATCAGGAGCCTGGAGTTGAGTGGTCTCCAAAGCCTCTTCACATGCATACCTCAACAGCACAGGCCCCCCCTCCTGCACAGGATACAGGAGATTTGGATGCGCAGAACTGTGCTCAGCCCCTGATGTCAGAGATGACTCAATCCAGAGGCTTGTAACTCCATAATGCATCTCGGAGATTCCGAATGGAGGTGAACGGGGAGAGAAGGAGTAGAAGGCAGCAGTTTCCATTACTCAATGAACATATTTTCACTATTAGATAAAAGCAGTCTCATGCAGACTTCATAAGGTAGAATACAAAACGGAAGAAGCACCGTGTCTCTGTTACAGACCTCTAAGAGGAGTGTTAAATCTCTTTTGACTCTAAGCCCACTTGAGTTAAACACATCGTCGTGTTTTGTTTTTCGCTCTGTGAGGCTGGCCCTCACTGCGTGGCTCCCCGGGGAGGCTGAGATTAGCTAGAATGTGATGGGATGGTGACAAATATCCAACACTCCCCCATATCAACAATCACAAACGAAACCACAATGGAGGAGAGTTCAGCTCCGATTGGGCCGGAAAACAAAACAAAACAAAAAAAGGAGACGTGGCCAGGAAGCGTGGTATCCATTTCATGCCCCTGTCTGTTTGCCTACCACCTGTTAGACATGATCATTACCACGGAGCAAGGGCGTAGGGGGCTAAGCTGGCCACATTTATATCAACAAGCTGGGATAAAACTGTCTAATTATCCCCCACGGCCCCTGGCCTGGCCCCCCGACTCTCCTTGCAGAGCTCGTCCCATTTGCCAGCCTGGCCTGCAGCCAAACTCTGCAGGCTGGTATGTGAAAGCACATCCTAATGACAGCTCTCTTTCAATCCCGGGCCTTTGTAATTGCCCTGAGTAGCTTATACACATTATGTGGCACCAGTCCAACAAAATAGTTAAAAGGTCAAGAGGAAAGTTTAGTGGAACAGGTCTATGAAGTTGTCGCTGTGGCTGGTCTGAATAAATGATCACAACCACTGTACGTGTTGAAAGAAAATATATTTGTTGCCCCAAAACTGCATTGTATGTACAGATGGCTTAAACATGGCAGCGGTAACTCTTTCGTGCTGTTTTCAGGCGTCTCTTGCGTGGAAACAAGTGCAATTTCCCATTTTAACAAGCACCATTTTCAAATAACATCTAAGCAAATCCGCCACTTGTGAGCAAATGCTTGAAGTCAAGCTTTGATGATCAGCCGTGACTGAGAGGAAATGTAGACTAAATGTAAGCAATTTGCACCTGTGCAAAGCTGACTATTACCATAACAGTTTTGATGGCTACAGATGGAATGCGGTGGGTGGGAGTGGGGCATCTAGCTCCCCGTGGGAGGTAGCATTAACGTCTTAATTAGGACGCATGGGGGAAGATTAAAAGTGCTCCAAGATGACGAGGGAAGCAGCAATGGGAAACTGGAGCTGATCGTCTTTCCTAGTTCAAGGCTAATTGCTGAAAGGGATCTAACATGGATGTGCAGGGAAACACGGACGGCATGTAATAAGACGATGTGAGCTCATTTCTAAAAGCTGTCTCTGGACTAATTCTGTATGTCTTTGGCGGCTATATTAATAAGACATCGCGAATACAAAAAGGCCGGACAATTCAGTGTCATCGCGATCAAACAAAAGATGAGGTTTTTTTTGTGATCTTGTCAAGAATATGAATGCTTTTTAGCAGCTTTTTAAATTTCCTTCAAACCACCGGCGACAGAATTGTCACTCGGCAAAAGCCACCACAGCCGCCTGTGCGCTTGCCTCAAGATCTCTGATGATGTGGCAGCTGTGGCAGATATGATTACCGGCAGAGGCTCGAAGCTGGCCTCGTCTCTCCATTTAGTGGCTTAGATGAACTAGCAGTAGAAATCAAACATTGTCAAGCATTTTTTTTTCATTACTCGTAATAAGATTCGTTTTCTGCATCGTTAAAATAAATATCTGACCGGGCTTACAGAGAGAGTCTACTTAGAGGTTGAGTCGCTGATGATGAATACCTGATGCATCACATCTCCAGTTTCTTTTTGCATTGTTTTTCAAATCCTTTTCTGGTAATGCTAATGGGAGGCAACGTCAGCACAGGAAATGACAAATCAAAGTTTAAGAGCAGCAGTCGCGAAGCGAAATGTTAATGTCTATATTGACTAATTATGGGTGGAAAGTAGTGATGAGTGTGGGTGGCTTCAAGGCTCTTTTGACCACAGCGCATAGTTTTGTGGTGTGCGCATGATAAATATGTAATTTTGAGCAGAGTTTACCCAGTTCAGCTATAACACCAGAAGAGAACGTTACTCACAGCAGGACCCGGCTGTGCTGAACTCATTATTCCAAGATTATTCTTTAAGAAAAGAAAAAAAAATCTGTGAATGTTCGCTGCCACCAGCTAAGCGGTTAACACATTTATTACAGTTCACATGTTTCAGAGTAAGTGGAGGCTTACTTTTAATAAAGGCCAGTTGTAGAGAGTTTCTATGAAATAAAATAACCATCCCTAATTGCCCTATCAAATGATTTCTTTTCACTGACGTCATTTTTAAACATTTCTTCCGGATAAAATCCTTTCGGGCCAAATTTGTGTGAAGTAAGGCGCACTGCTGTTCTAGAGATCATCTGAAATGATTCCCCTGGCAGTGTCCAAACTTTATAGAGTAGTATAAGGCAAGCCTTCCCCAATAAAAATACAGGTGCTTTTCTTCCTTTTCCAAAGACTTTTGCAGATTTCTTACAGCTAAACAGTGATATATCATTTATTTATTCTTGGAATGATCTGAACTAATAGCTGGACAGGTCCGTGTTAGGACTTCAAGTACATTCTTGCTGTTTTTGAGTGATTTGCCAGTGATTTGCATTAAAATGCAAGCTTGTGCATCTATCTGGTTAAAAAGAAAAGATCCCCCAGCTTTGAAGCAGTTGAAAGTGCACGGGGATAAAAACTCTATACAATTTCCATATGAAATAAGAAGACGGGGGTCCACGGGGAGACACTAAATTGAAACTAAGGCTGTGCCTGATAGACCACAGGATGTGCCTGCAAAATTTAGACATATCAAAATGACGAAAAAGTCTGTTAGTGCCCATTCATATATACTGAATGGCTTGTAATGTTCTCAGGCCCTTGGAGGATACTTGCAAGGTTGAGGAAAGACTACAGGAAGAGCAGAATGGTTTTGACATAACTTTATTTTAGTGCGCTACAGGTTTTCTCTCCTCCCTGCAGTTTAATGTTGTATTCCACTGGGTCCCGGAAGGAAGCAGCTCAGTAAATCCCTACTGCTCGACTTAAAAAGGAAATGGTATCTGAAGACAGGTGAAACACTGAAAGATAAATACATCCAGGCCTCTTGCCTGTAGTGTTTCTCTCCAGAGGGTCATCTCCCAGCTACACAATTTAATGGCGGGGGCATTTGGTTTAAATTTAGCCAGAGGGGAAGCCATATACACTTCTGAAAACATAAGTCATTTTGATTAAAAACTTGCATTTAACGTTACAGACCACCGGCTGGTTCTTAGATAAGCCTTTCAGGACAAGGAGGTACCTGGGTTTTTAGGCCAGTTTGCAGAATTTAATTGAGAGAAAGAAACAGTGGACATTGAAACGCACACGCAGGAGATACCCTGGGGGATTTGCGGGGTGGTATGTGGATTAGGAAGTCTTCACTTAGCTGGGTATAAAAAACTGAGCTGATGTGCACCTCTGTAAGGTTTAACATTCTCCCTTTTTTATTTGGAGGAAGGAGGTTGGGGATTGAAAGGTAAACAATGAGAACCTCTGCAGCCGCCTCAGCGGCTCCCATTGCACTTCAAAGGGGTTTCCATATGTTTTCAAGATCTGAACCAAAGTCCGGTATCGCCATTTAAAGCTGTTCAAGGTAGTGTGTGTCCTCCCTCTTTTTTTAAAGAAGAAGAAGAAAAAATATTCCTCACTTTAATACGGTTGTCTTGCTACATGCAAAGAGAACGATTTTAAAATATTTGGAAATATAAAAATTAAAAGCTTGTTGGAAAATTATACAGCAACAGTTCTTCCACCATCCTGTACTACTGTGTTATCTGAGACAGTCATGTTATAGGTCAGAAATCACCATCGGGGTGTGTCTGTTAAGGCGATAAAGCATCCACCATCTGCTGGGCTCCAAGCGCTTGTCATGGTAAGATGAATACTAGAGTAGTAGTGTGTGTAGATAGTATCCACAACATCAGCGAGCGGTTTATGGAGTCATCTACTCAGAGTCCAGCTGACAGAGTAAAAAAGTCAGGAAATAATTTGTCTCAGACAAGCTCGGTTTATCTAACTGGTCGTTTCCAATAAGATGTGTACACTTGCCCCCCAAAAGCTCCTATTTATCCACAGTAGCAACTTAGATGCTTTTGTGAAACTTTTGCCAGTACAGCTGCATGCCAACCAATAAAAATGAGACACACGGCGCGGTCTGTGAGACCGGTGCGCGGTTGTATTAATAGAATAGCTGCATTGTCATCTTAACTTTAAGCTGAGTTCATTATTCTTTACTTAAAGGTAATCAGTGGGGCTCCCTGCTCCGTGAATTGCACGACACAATATTTAAATATCTCCTTTAATCATTGCGGTTCATTTATTTTTACCCTATTAAAATAAACATGCTGGAGTATTACCAGCTGGCTAAAAGAAAGTGGAATTAAAAAAAAAAAAACATGCTGCAGTATAAACCCAGAAATGGTGAATTGCTTTGGTATGAGGAATTTCAAAGGGAGCACAATTCTCAGCAAGCAGCTTCAGTACATGAGAGAGCAAAGTATCCAGAAGCTCTCTTCAAAGGGAGGTTGCACGGTACATCAGTGATTTTGTAGGGGTCAGTAGATCATGATGGACTCTAAGTTGAGAATTACATTTTGACAATACGCCTTTAACATCCTGGACAAAAGGAGGCCTGCTATAATCTCTGAACAAGATGTAAAACAAATGTGCAGAAAAGCATAAAAAGCACCATGAAACCCGAGTGTTTCAATGTCCAAACATGCCATGACCACGGACCATCTGTTTTTTCCTTGTTAGGGAAGCCAATGGAGAGGTCCACAGTGATGCGTCACCTCAATAAATATCGCAGATCCACAGAGACATCCCCCAATTTGTCCGCTGGTGATTCATCTGGGAACTAATAGTGGAAGACAATAAGCAGTGAGAGGGACCATCTGAAAGACATCAGTAAACATGTGCGTAAATCACACTGACCCAGAGCGATGGTAGGAAAAGGCTCTCTCCACAAAATCATCTTGTGGTTGGATGAGTACAGGGCTAAAAGCAGAACAGCGATGTTAAGGCTATTCCCAGATTCTTGATGTTTTGGCCTGCATGAATTATAAGAGCTTGTCCTTTCAGTGACCTCGCAAGTAATTATGCATGGATTACAACACTGTTAATTCCTACCATTTGAAGCTAAAACTATGTATCTTGTGTAAGTTATATGCTTACCCCCAAATTCACCTGATAGTCACCTGGATGTTAGCTGGGAGTTTGCCTGATTGATGCAATTTTGTCTCTACTCAAAAGTGAATTTAAACAAATTCATTGATTAATGATTTACAGCTTAAATCTACAAAGATGTGTCTTCAAAGGTGAACTTAAATATGCTATAATAAAGGTTCCTGATGCGAGCCACAGTGCTTCACATTTGACATCAATAACTACAGCTATCATAACTTTTCCGCCCACTTCAGCTTTTCCAGCCAAGACTGAACAGAGCACAAAAGGCCAAATACAGTTCTGCTTCTATTTGGGAAAAAGACAGATGAAGCTAATTTAACAATAAGGACAAAAATTCCCTAAAAATAAACTTTGAATGTAAACAATTGTGATGTTGACCAGTTTTTTTTCTCCATTTAATTTTATTCTTCCTCCCACAGAACCAAAGTGAAGATAAATGTGACCCGACTTGTTGTGCGTTATGTTATGCTGATTAAAACAACCTGTCGGTCTTGCAGCTTAACCAGCCACACATTAGCTACTTTTCCTCACAAGCTGGCTGTAACTTCAGCTTGATTGCTGTGGCCTAAAGACCTGTAGTCGACCATCTGGCGACCATCACTTGGAAGTGAAAAATGTGTATTCACCAACAAGTTTTGAGTGGATGCTGGAGGCTGCTGGAGGCCTACAGACTGGTCAGTGGTTATTCCTGGTCAAGTGGTAGTGAAACTGTGAAAACGGCGAACGTTTGCCTTCAAAGTATGAGCTCTATTTCCAGTATGCATCATGCTTTTTTAAACTTCACTACAGCTTGGAGAGTAAATGGCGAGTGTTGCCAGTGTTACCGTCATCTTCCACCCAACCTAAGGGCGACTGCAGCGATCTGCTGGTGACCAAAGTCACCAAGGAGTTTCACATGACTGCCAACTACCTCCAGAATCCACTCGCTTTCCAGTTGGGGGATAAACATTTTTCCCTATTGACCACATACCAGGAGGTGTAACTCGTTAATATTACCTTACTAACTAAGTGGGCCACTCAAACATAACAAATTTCCCCCAAATTTGTTAGCACAGTTCACTGCAGAGCAACAAATTTTTTTGGTTTCAATCAGACAACAAACAATCACGTAGTTCAAGAAGAACGAGTCCTTCAGTGTTTTTACACAACTGATTCAAAGTTTTTGATCACTGGGAAATGTCCCTGTTTTAGAAATAAAAGCAAAATTTTTAATTCATTTTAATATTAAAATGATCATAAAATACTATTTAAAAAAAGGTGGTAGCTGGGCTTCAGCACCCGGCGCCCTACTAAAAGTTAACTATGCAACGCCGCCTCCACAGCACTACATTCACTAGTCAAACAGCAGCATCTGTTAACTTTTTCTCAACACAAGGAAAAGAAACACAAAAGAAAGGAGGCCACACCTTTCAACACCACATTAACTAGACTCCAATAGGCCCAAATTCAACTAACAGTATTAGCACAAGTTTTTATTAGGCTTTATCTGCTAAATAGTTCAATTTCCAAGGAAATAAATAAAACAATATAAAACAAAACAAAATAGAAATCCCCTCCTGAATAGTGAGCAGTGGACTCTTCATATAGCAACCCATTAGTGATCTAATCTTTTGGCATGGTTTCAAAATATCTGGCATATAAGAAACAGTAAATTGTGTTTCACTATTAGGTAGTCAATAGTTTTTTTTAAAATAATGCATTTGTTCCTTTTTAAGTTCTGAGCGTATATCCTGTGACAAAAGAGGTTTTAACAAAGAGGGCCAACCCAACAGATTGACAACATAACATTACTGGGTGGGTTACTGGGTTCGAGTGCAAACTGGGGAGAGCTGCTTAGTCTTGGATGGGACTTTAGGGTTAACGTCCAGCATTAAATTTCAATTTAGTTAGCTAGAATGTTGCTAGCCTTTAAAATGTAATGCTTTTCTTAGGCTAAGTAGCTAGTTAGCCCGGGAGTTCCTTTTGCAGCTTATCTTGGAGCAAGCACGCTATAATCCTTTCCTTAAACATTTGCTGTTGTGTGTGTTTAACTTTAAATGCATTACATCAGATTTAGCTTCCATTGCAGAGTATTGACCCACCAGTTTAATATCCAAATGTCTTCTAAATTGGCTACATGATGATTAGACATTTCCCAGGAAATAGCTAAATAGTATCTAAACTTTAAGGTCCAAATTTGGATTTTAAGAATTAACATTTACACCCAAGTGCATATTTAGGCACACTGCTGTTTTTTTTATATATTTTTTTTAAATTTAATACAAGGTTATGGTTAATGTGAATCGGGTTTAGAGTAATTTCCACCTACAGTTAGTCCTTCAGCAGCAGACATTAAAACTCAGCTGTAAACACCCATGCACATGAAAAACATCAAACCCATATATCAACATCCATCTAATCCATATGCAGTGACAATTTTATTGTGCTCATAAAACGCTCTCAACTGCCCTTAAGCACATTGTATTTTCAGACGCTGTTTTAAAAAGGCTTAAATTACACTCAAACAGCATCAAGATGAATGGATTGGCAGCACTAATATGAGAGCATTTTTTGCTGTGCTCTTTTCAAGACAGGGAATTTTCCTCCGCTCGGCCTTGCCAAGAGCAGGAGGGGAAAATCAACTCCATTCAACTATTTGTCAACTCCCTTTAGAAACATTTAATAGTAATAAAATTTATAGCTCCAGTTTCCAAAGGATACTGCCAGTGAAGTTCATCTCTACGAAAGTGGTAGTAAATGCTACCATTGTTTCAAATTTTTGATTTATGGCTCAACCATTTGCTGAGGTTTTAGATATAAATATTGGTGACTCTGAGCAGGGTATGAATATAACGTGTGCATTCATTTATGTATCTATCCGTCTCTTTGCCAGGTTATATGTTCAGCCAATTCCATATTGTCCATCAGGAATAGAAGCCGAGGAGGATGCAGTCTCCTCGCTGTAGGATGAGCAATGACAGTACCAGACACCCTTCAGGAATCTAGTGGAGCTTCCAAAATTGAGTTGCCATATGGCACTGATGCTTAAAAATTGTCTTGAGACAGGTTACAGCATCAACTCATATGTCATGCCTGTCAGCTACATTGACTTGCTGCTAAAACTTTGATAATGAGCTCCATCAACATCGGTTGAATATTAGAAGAGGAACAAAACAATTGAAAGAAGACCAAAGTCATCATTTGGGGGATTTTAGGTTGAGGTGAGTCATTTCATCACTCATACCGTGTGATCTTCTGGGCTCTTTTCTGTGTTATTCCATTACGATATAATTCATAGTCATATTATAAAAATATGTTAGTCATATCATGGATCACAGTTCAAAGTGTAAACCTTTTTACTGAACAGTGTAGAACTGCCCATAATAAGGTTATTAAAACAAGCCATAATGGAGGTGGGTACGAAGGGGAAAGGAAATCATGGTCAGAGTGAGTTATGTATTGTCAAGGAACGGTAAAAGCCAATGATGAATTATTATCTCTTTCGATTTTTTTCTTTTTCCTCTTTTTTCCTCCTGACATGAGGAAGGAAATGCTCTTTGTTTTCTTAAGGATGAGCACTTTTCTTCTTTTCATCCCTTTCGGATCCTCTTGCTGAATCCTCAGGCCATCAAATGGAGGATTTAGAAGGCCTTAGGCGGCAGTTATGGCTCCCTACAGAAGCTTCCTCGTGATGCCGAGTGGCGACTCTTGAAGGTCGGGGGGAGGAAAACCAATTTGCAGGCAAAAAAAAAAAGGTTATTTCAAAAACCCTGGCGAACGACCGCAGCTCACTTTGAAATGGAGCATCAATCAAGCCTCTTGCTCTCTTTGCTGTAATTACTGGGAAATGTTACATGTTATAAATTTTGGGAAGTTTTGAGCGCTGAAAACATTGAAAGATAAAGACGTTTATTGTACCAGGAGAGAGTGAGTCACCAAGTAAGGTGAATTATTGAGACATGATAAAGTTTGAGTTACTGCTCTTAATAAAGTAGGTTCTTTTTCAAAGTAACTGACAAGCATATAGATTCTACCTTTTTGTTTAGTGTTAATACGTTAAAATTAAAGCAAATACATGCTAGGTCTGCTGCTAGGATGATGTGAGTTTGAGCAGTAAAATCATCCACACCCTCGCACATGTGCAGATTACATTATGCTTCCAGTCCTACCACAGAAAACTCGTGTAATTTATAGGCAAATAAATCTATCCCCTTCCTGACAATTAAACCCTCAACTCTAAAGGGTGGCACAAGAGAGGTCTCATTTCAAAAAAAAAAGAAGAAGAAAAGAGAAAGGAAGAAATAGAGTGAGCCTTAGCTCCATCCTAAATCACTCACCACAGCAAAGCTGCATTCTCCGACTTTCCTCCAGAGCTTTTGCTGGTAGTATTGAACACCGAATAATCGCAAGCCTGCATGGAACAAATATGTATATTGCATCAACATTAAAGCATGCATCTGTCACATCCCCAGTGAATGAGGAGGTTATTTGTGAGCCAAGCTGAGATGCTGATGGTGCTCAGCTGACAGGTGGCTGGAGTGATGAAGGAGGTGTGGAAGCCACATGCTAAACAGAGCATCAAGACGCTGTTCGCCGAACAGTCTTACTGACTCGGTTTGCATTTGTAGATATAAAACATTTTATAGTGGTGACTTTCTTTTTTACACAGCCACAAATATGAAGTTGAAATAAACAAACTCAAATACATCAAAGGAAAATGCCTTAAATATTTCTCTTACTGCAGAAAATCTAACCCGGTTAATGTTGTGCCACATTACAAATTAAACTGCAGTTTAAAGTACAGGGATGTTCGTGTCCATTTTTGGCACACAGGGTCAGTTGATTTATTTGACTTCCCAACAGCATGATGTCGATTGTGAAATTCCGTGTGCAGGTTTAGTCATTTCTCAAAAAAAATAAAGGAAAATGTTAATTAAATATGGTCTGTTTTTGACCAGGACGAGGGCTACAAAGGCAGATGGCCATGTTAAATATGGCCAAGCATTCAAAGAAATTGGACAGTGTGTGTGGACCAAGCATCTCTATGCTAAGCTCATTAGCATCGCATAGAAATAAAACTAGCGACAGGTAAATTTCCAGGGTCTGCACAACTGGGACTTTGGCAGTCATTTTCCATCTCCAGCAAACACTCACAACCAGCGTTGGTCAAGTTACTTGAAAAAAGTAATTAGTTACTAATTACTGATTACTTACTCCAAAAAGTAATCTTGTTACTTTACTGATTACTTATTTTCAAAAGTAATTAGTTACTTAGTTACTTTTAAAAAACATGATACACAACCTGAATATGTATAAAATATGTATAAAATATGTATAAAAAATAAAAAAGCAATAACCTTTTAGCCCAATTCTATTTTTTATGCATAATCATTCATATAAAATTGAATCAAATGGAAAGCCTCTTTTTAATAATTGTTTTATTTTATTTTTTAATTTTGAGCACATTGCATTAAGCAAAATTAAATTACATAAAAAAGTCTTTGACTTGAAGAAATTGTTTAACCTTTAAACCTATTTTCTGCATATTCCAGCATATAAAATAAAATAATGTTTTGTGTTTATACTCACTCTTTAAAATAGTTGCAAGTAAAACAGCAAAAAATGAATAAAATCAAAGATTCAGCGGCACTGAGTGCTGTCGCTCTTAAATCTATTTTCACCTGTTTAGCAGGGGTGGTGCAGGTGGAGGTTTGCACGGTACCACAGTGATCATGTCAGTGGGGGGATCCGGAGGTTTCTCTGTGAATTTCACATTCCCGCGGGGGCTTACTAGGTGCCTGCTCAGATTTGCAGATTTGAAGTTAAATTTTTTGCTGTAGAAAGACGTTTTCTTCCCACGCAGAGTGTACAGTGGATGCTAATGCTTTTGTCACTTTTTCCGAACTAAATGTAAGTAAGTACGTCCACGGTTTAAACCCTGCATGGTCGTACTCTTTCCCGCACTCTAATGATGTGCGATACCACTGATTTCCTTTCCGATACGATACAAAGTAAAATTCAGGGTGGTGTCGACAATACTGATCCGATACCGGTACAAAAACATATTTTATTTATTGTATCTTTTACTGTATCTCAAATTATAGCTTCATAATGATTACGGGACATCAGACTACTTGTTCTTATCGCTTAAATAATGCAGAATTATCATATAGAAATAAAAAAACTGAAGTTGTGCGCTATTTGAACATGTTGCCTGCCTGCACCACTAAAGGACTCCGTGAGAGACGTCTGTCTCGCCCTAGCAGCATCTGTTCCTCTCCACTCCTCCTCTTCAGTTCACCTCAACATACACTCGTCATATTCTGTGATATGATTTACTGTAAGATGTTTGATGAGGTTAGTGGTGTTGCCACAACACCTCACTGTCTTGCTACATGTATCGCAAACCAAGTCTCGGCTGTTTGTGGAGGTAAAATACCTCCGCACATGACTCCAATTACGCTCAGCTATTGTTGTGAGTATGCACGCCAAGGGGCTGCGACACATTTATACAGCCGTATTTCGCATATGACGATGAAAGAGGAAGTAGTTCCTTCAAAAGTAGACAATCCAAATTATATAGTTTCTTTCCACTGTGTTCCTGTTAAAGATAAAATGATGGGTGGCTGCCAGGTGGTTGCAGACCGGTCTCTAGGTCTGTGTGATTGGGACCTTATTCGCTTGGTCCTCCATGTCCTCCCCCGTACCACCTTGCTACGAGTTTTCATGAGGTTTGGCTGGAGCTGATACATTGCGGCTTTATCACCAAGCAAACAGGACAGATAGCTTAGAATTCCCTCTGGTTTTATTTAAGAATAACTCAATATTTTCTAAATGTTTTTCAGACAAAAACAAGAGATAACAAATAACGTATTAAACTTTATGATGAGTATTTTTAATATCTTCTTTGATTCTTCCATTGAAAAGTATTATGGTAACCCAATTATACTGGCTTCGCATCTTTGTTCAGGCTAATGAACAGAAAACAACCCTGTCAAAATAGGAAAAACTGGATTAAACTTGTTTAACTGATTTATTGTGTCTACTGTTTAGTGCATCCTGTCTCTGCTTTCAAAATTGCCTCCAGCTGTTATAGCAGTTATATAAGCCCATCATTTGCAGGCACAATTACTTGGTGTTGCAGTAGGTATAAGGTTCAAAAATGGGCTCTATATAGCTACAGTAATCTGGAAGATTTCATCCAGCTGTAAGCAGTAGTCTAGGTTAAGCTTGATCCTTCCCTCAATGGTCTAAAAAAAACTTCTTGGTGAAGCAGCAGAAGGTGTGATTGTCTGTAGGCCAAAAGTGACAATTCAGCTAAGTGGTATGTAGCAGTGTGCATTACAGCAGCACATTATATTCTCACAGTACAAACTTTCTAAGACGGAAAAGCTCAACAATTAGGAGTATAGGATTCTTTACTTACTGCGTTTCCCGAAATTAAGTCATTACATCCAGTAGAGCTGATGAGGCCACACCTGACAGGAAAGCCTGAGGCAACTGACTCAACAAAAAAACAAAGGACCTGCGGCTGTGCTCCAAGCAAACTACTACTTTTTTTTACTCGCTTGTTTGATAATTGTTTCATCTTTCAAACATGAAAGAGACACGGCAATATGTTGCATCATGAACTGAAAATATAAAGATGTTGTCTTTTATCACCCTGCTTTGACTTCCTTAGATTGAATTAAAACGCCCCTAAAAAAACACAATGGATGTTTTCTCAGATGTGCTGTGCAGCCGAAGAACTCATTGTTCTCTAAAATACGACTTTACCTAAATGTGGATGAAATGCATACCTAATGATGTGCCGAATCATACAGTTAATCAGACTGGGTAATGGAGCACAGGGGAAATGATCCCACCAGTTTTTATTTCAAATAAACAGAGCCTATCTAAAACTACTGTACATAATATCCTTATCTTACATCAGCACGGTGATGGCAGCACAGTGGCACGGTGGTTAGCACTGTTGCCGCACAGCAAGAAGGTCCTGAGTTCAATTCCAACATCAGGCCGGGGTCTTTCTGTGTGGAGTTTGCATGTTCTCCCCGTGTTTGCGTGGGTTCCCTCCGGGTACTCCGGCTTCCTCCCACCGTCCAAAGACATGCAGCTTGTGGGGATAGGTTAATTGGATAATCCAAATTGTCACTAGGTGTGAATGTGAGTGCGAATGGTTGTCTGTCCCTGTGTGTTGGCCCTGCGACAGACTGGCGACCTGTCCAGGGTGTACCCCGCCTCTCCAGGCTCCAGCGCCCCCCGTGACCCTGAAAAGGATAAGCGAATGGATGGATGGATGGTTATGCTAGCCAAATGTCAGTTATACTGCATTTAACTGTGTCAGGTGTAGAGAAAGGCTGATAAACGAAGGACTAACAAAGGTCAAATGGGACACACAAGATAAGAATGGAAGAATGTGTTGCAGTTTTATGATGCTTTATGTGCATTTAACTCAGTCAAACCATCTTTGTATTTCTGGCAATAGCTTTGGAATGGGCAAAAGGAAGCGCACCAACAATTTTTAAAATGCATTTATATAAACCATGAGGGTTGTATTAGGGTTGGCACGATACTGGAATTTTAAACCATTAGGAAAGTTCAGAAACTTGGGGAAAAACATGTAAAAAAAAACCCCGTAATTTTTGTGCAATACAGACAATGAAAACACACCCAAAAATAAATAAATAAATGAATACTTTAACATATCTCTAAGGTGTGTACATTAGCTTTATGTGGTATGTGTTTACTTGTATAGGTCTCATATTACACTGACTGCCGCTGATTAACATTTTTCCACCCATTTAAGTTTGTTTTGGTATAAAATGTTGCAAAAAAGTTTGATAAAATTCAATCAGTATGAATCAGAAATGTTAAAATCCAACTTATTCCAGCGTGTGTTGTCAGTGTTGGAAAATAGTATTCTGTCAGGTAGTTGACACTAAAACGCAAGAATTAGTGCCGTACAAACCTTTCTGACTTTGCCAAAACAGCCGATATATGCTCTAAAGTAATCCTTTTGCGAATTCTGTTCCACAGAATCTAAACAGCCTGAGAAGTGTTGCTCCTGGCCAGCAGAGGGTCATTTACTTAATGGCGAATGAATCTCTAATCCTGTGTAAACGTCAGGTCCGTGCAGTAAGTGCTCCTGCAGACAGAGAGAGTTTTGCTCCCTGAGCTTTCAGCCAAAAAAAGTCTGAGCTGTTCCTCAAGCTGGAGACAAGGTCAAGGAAATAATGTTTGATCTGTTATGGCACTCTTATAATTATTTGGACCCTGGAGGAGGACCTTTTCTTTGGCTTGGCTACTGCCATCTAATATTTCACTTGAAAGATGTGAAAGCCATATCACTACTTGTGGTGTAAGTACGCTGCTGGATATTCCTAAATCTGCTTGCAAATTTATTCCCCCACTCACTGTAATTCTAATTACTATTAATTTTAAAAACTCAGTAGATTTTCAGTTATTTGTTAGGCATTTTTGGGTGAGAAGGGCTGATAGACCTAAAGCTACTACTGGCTGAATCATATAGTCAAATAAGAAGCATGTTTTTAATATATTGCATGTAAGTGATGAACCTCTTCCTAAAACAACACTGGGGGTTTCTGATGCCCGTATCTCACGTTCAGCGCTACAATAGAAAAGTTTCAGGAATTCCACTTCTACTTGGAAGGTTATACGAATAAAAGGAGGAAAAGATTTTATAAAATAAGTTAAAGTTTTCATTTCTGTCAGTTTTAGTTGAATTTTGTTACAATTCAGTGCTGTATATTCTAATGTCCAATTTCTCAATTATTACAAAAATTCTCTATTTAAACTAATAAACAATGTATCTGCCACAAATTCTTAGAGATTATTATTATTACATGATATATGACATGTAAGTTAATAGTTAAGGTTTTTTCTGACCAACAGCTAAAAGATTTATGACTTAAATGCTTATTTGATGGCACCTTTTTTGACAAAAATACAAATCCAGCTTTACATGAAAACTACAAAGGTATACATTTATATCGAACAGAGAAAAGCTGCAAATCTAAACATACTGAAGGCAGTAATCTGCTAATGTTTATCATTTAATCTTGAAAAAAGCTGCTTACTATTATTTAATATTTCTGTGACTGTCTTTTTGACAAAGTAATTATTTAATTAATGATTTTGTATTTACTGACTGATTTCCCAGACATGCCAAATTGTAAATGATTTATTCGTAAAACTAAAGTTAGTCCTCATCATTTTGAGCTGAAAGTGTAGGGGTACAGCCAGGATAAATAACTTATGATAATGTTTGAAATACTTCACAATACTGAATCTGAACGCAGATGAAGGCCGAGCTATGACCCTAACAGAAGTGTAGGAGGGATTTAAAGGCACTGTTAAAACAATATATATATTCATAAAAGCAGGAGTAAAAATGAAGCCAGTGTTATTCCATTCAATAAATCTCCCACAACAGGAGGGACTGGAGGAAAAAAGTGGCTGGCGTACGATGCGCTGAACTCGAGTATTTCTTTACAAGTGATGACTTATACAAGAGTTCAGCTGCTCTATAAGATGTGCCGTGCGGTGAGATGAGCTAACGCACGTGTCGAGCTTGAATGGGAGGAAATGGAGGAGGTCGGGGAGTCTTCGGTGGGTATTAAACTCTGAGGTGGGCGACTATTTGCTGTGATCGCTGAGGTTTAATTGTTCTGAATGCAGCTGGCAGTCAGCTTATGCCTTTGCACACGACAGACTGAGAGCATCGCAGGTTTACAGGGAAGAAAGTGCTAAAAGAAGACGTGGCCATAAAATCTTTTTCAGGGATTTTCTGACAGGTTTTTGAAACGTACCCCGTCTCTCTCCTGCTATCTAATAAAGTTGACAGTCACATATCAACATTAACATGTCAGCCTTCATATGTGTGATTTAATGGTAACAAATGCAACATTTCGACCAGTTTGCTACAGCCTGTTGGGATTCTCATATTTTAAAGATGTTTTTAGAAATGGCCTAAAATATAATATAAGCTTACTGTTCCCTTTAGCCATTAAACACACCTTACTGTAACAGACCACATCTCTGTCCACAAACTTAAGATCAGCAACCAAACATGGCTTTATCCAACATTATGATGTCATTGTGCTGCCTAGCAAACATCTGCAAATGGGCTAAAATGGCCTATATTTGGAACCTATGGACTCATAAAGCCTTATAAAAGCATTGTAGAATTTTTAATTTTTCAATATCTAATTTATGTCAACAAAATGTGAATCCTATGATCTCCAATGCTGTGAAAAACTATTTCCCTCTGACGTGATTTCTTTTGCATATTTGTTAGACTTAAATGTTTTAAATCAAATACATATTAATTAATGAATACCTGAGTAAATGCAAAATGGAGTTTTTTAATGATAATTTTTCTTATTATAGAAAAAGAATCCAAACCTAACTAACCCTACGCAAAATGTCAAAGTCAATGATTTAGACGTTGAAGCCTGACAAAGAAACATCATGCCAGGATCTAAAGAAACAGCTGAGAAACGATGTCACTGACATCTATAATTCTGGAAAAGGTTACAAAGCCCTTTTCACAATGTCTATGGCTTTGGGACTCCAGCTAACCACTGTATGAGCCATTATCCACAAACGGAGAAAACTTTGTGAACCTTCCAACTATCAAAATTACTTGAAGAGCACAGTGACAACTCATACAGGTGGTGACAAAAGACCCCCGAACAACATCTAAAGAACTGAAGGGCTCACTTGAGGTCAGTGTTTATAATTCAACATTAAGACTGGCCGAAAATAGCATCCAACGACTGAGTTTCAGGATAAAATCATTGCTGATCAAGAAGGCTCTTGTTTCTCAAACATCTTGATGACCCCTAAGACTTTTGAGAAAATATTCTGAGGACTGATGAGATAAAAGTTTTCTTTCTGAGGATTGAGTCCCTTTATACCTGGTATAAAACTACTACAGCATTTCAATAAAAACATCAACAATCATACTTCAGGTTGGCAGTGTTGACATCAGGTGTTGGCAGAGTGATGGTCTGGGTTTTGTTTCTTTTTCTGCTTCGGGGGCTCAGCCATAACTGGAGCAATAAGTTTTGATCTCTGAAGTAGCGGCCATCAGTTTCTGCCCTGAAGCTAAAGCAGTGATGATCTGAAACACACCAGCACCACTGAATGGTTATGAAAAAAAGGTGAAGATTTTGGTATGGTCTATTCAAAGTCCAAACTTAGATCTGAATGAGATCCTGTGGCATGACCTTAAACAGGCTGATCATTGTTAACAATCCTTTAGTTTGGCTGATTTAAAACAATTCTGCAAAGACAAGAGAATCAAAACTCCTCCACAGCCATGTCAAAGATTGATTGCCAGTTACTGCAAATGCTTGTTTCCGGTTCTTGCTGCCAAGGGTGGCATGAATAGTTATTGGGTTAAAGGAAGTAATTACTTTTTCACATGTGCCAGGTGGGTCTGGATAACTTTTTGCCTCAATAAGTTAAGTGTTACTGACTGGTTTTGCTGCTAAGCATTTTGGCCACTGCCAAATTTATTTTTTGAGGCCAGATGTTACCTTAAATGAATGACAGGGTGGAGTACCAACTTGCCAGCTAGCTTGCTGGTTAGCAAACTGCATTAATAAACTGTACAGATGCAAGTCACAGACACAAAGCTGAAGAAAGAGGTCCAAATGAATGACTTCTGGTGGCTCCAGCTGCTTGTGTTGACACATCTGTCAATCCACTTGGATTGACAGATGTGTCAACTACTAAATTCTGGTAGAGAAATTATAAAAAATTCAAGCATCTGATTGTCTATGCATAGAGGCCGCAACAGCTTTTTGTACCAGGGTTTAATATCCGTCTTAATGCTGTTTTAACATGCAAGTCTATGGGGAATGACTCGTTTTTTAGCCAGCCATCAAGTGGTAGCTAGAGGAACTGCAGTTTTGGCTTCAGTTTTCAGCTCTGAAAGTTAAGTCTTGTTTTTACACGATTAACTTCTAGTTGGAGCCACATTAGTTGCCCCCTACTGGCCATTAGTAACCATGCAGTTTAAATCACTTCTGCATAGGCTTAATCTTTCGGACCCGGAAGCATCTAAAAACCATTGCTGCTACGATGCTAACAGACAAGGGTAAACTACAGCAGAGGCTCACTATAGAAATAATACAATAAAATTATAATTGGCGTAAGTGGAACTTAGATAAAGTTCAGCTACAACAACTGCCAGACGCGTTTTGAAGCTTTCCACATAAATAGATAACAGCATTTCACCACAACGTTGCAAACATTTAAATCTGTAACATTTGAAAGGAAGTGAGCTGCACAAGTGATGCATAAGATGGAAACTACATGTTTAATTTTAGCTCTGAATAATATACTGCAGAAGCTCACAAAAGAACATCATGACTGTGCAATATGCTATCACTCAAGACAATGGTCTCACTATTTTCTTTCTCTCTTTTTGCTCTGTTTCTTCTTTTCTCTTTGCCTGCTTCACTCCCTCGAATGCCGTGCATTCCTCTTTGTTTGCTCATGCTGAGCCGTCCCTGCGGATCCCAAGCCTGACTTTCCCAAAGCCGATATTAATATCACAGGCCATTGTAATGGAGTTATTTTCATGGAAGCCCCGGAGGAAGTCACGTGGCTATGATTAGTCCCCCGAGGGCCCAGAGTCTCCATTAAGCTCGTTGTTTTAACTCACATAACCATCAATGAAGTGGAAAAGCTGAGGAAGTAGCTATCACTCAGGGCCGGCTGGGGTGTTTTCTGAGCACCTATTTTGTAAATGGGGCCAGAATATTTTCCCTCTGTCTTTTTTTGGAGGGGGAATTATTCTTAAACCGTGGCTTGCAAAAAGAGCCTACACATGTGCGCGTTTACATTGACCCACCACCATTAAGATTGATAGCAATGGGATCTGGTGGTTAACACAGTGTTTAAACCTGGAGAAAAAAAGGGGGGAAAAAACAACATAAGGAAAAGCACAAGGACTCACACACACTCAGCAACTACACGCAAGGGTGAGCTCCAATGCATCTGCCATCAGGAAGACAACTTGAGTTAAGATGGAAAAAAAAGTACCCTGGAATACATTTACTCTGTCAGGTTACTACTTAAACACACATGACTGAGGAAAACAGACACTGCTACATGCATGCTTCCTCTCATAACTCTGCTCACCTCTCTTCTTGACCCAAAAGCCAATGGGCCACTTCCCAAAAGACAGGAAGACCTGGGCCAGCAAAGGCGGTTGACAGCTTTCAGATGGACTATTAGTGATATGAACCATGTTCAGAGGCTCACTGTGAGGAAGTGAATGCTGCTCCCACTCTGAACAATGTAATTACCCAGACATGAGTCTCATAATTGTCAAAGCAAATTTTCTTGAAGTCAACAACTAATAGTTGTGAAGGAAAAACCACCGAAAGGGATCGGCCCCAAAATAAAAACTGACCTTAGGAGGAATTTGCCTGAATTATGGGTCTGGATTTTTGAATAATTTACTGACAGTATCTTTCAGTCATTTCAGACTTGGAAAATATGTCAGCCACTTTTATCAATGGAAACATCAGACTGTGAAATAAATGGATCACATTTTCAGCCAGTGGGATTTCTGTCTGGTATTCTACTTAAGAAGTCGATATAAAGAATAATAAAAACAAAAAAGCCAACTGTATTACAAATGTCAACATTTTACTTTAGATTACTAACACTGTGTACACAATGACTTTAGACAGATCAGCTACAACACTAAAACCACTGACGTATGAAGTTACAGTGAAATGTTCTGCTTGGGATCCTCGAGTCCTAGCAATCATGTAGATGCTAATTTGACGGATACCACCCACCTAAATATACTGCGGACCAAAAACAGCCCTTATTGCTAGGGTACTCACCTATCAGGACAATACCTATGTAATGAGAAATAGATACCCTGTATCTGTTTCTCATCATGTGCCTCATTTTTTTATCCATATATTGTCTTCTTTTTTTGTTGCTTTTAATGAGTTTTTATTACTTTTTCTATATTTTTCATGTCTTTCATGAATTTATTTTTTTAACTCACGTTGTAAAGATGTTTGTAAAATGTCATCTGTGATTATTAGTAGTAGTACATTCCCATGCTACAGCATGGTTTGGTTTGTTGACAAACTGATGCAGTTAACCACACTGAGAAAGATATAAAAAAGAGGTAGATGTGGTTTTCTAGTGTACATTGCCTTTCAACTTAAGATTAACTGAACCTATGTTGATATCATGATATCTAAAAGAAGCATATTGAGGCAAATTTAAAAATCACGTGATTTTAGTTCATTGGTTGTTTGTATCGTACTCATCAATATCATAGGATCAAGTTTTTTTAATATAAAATGACATTTTTTGGTTTTGTTTACAAGATGTTATAGGTGCACAAATGGTAAAAACGGGCCACTTTAGCAGCTCGTAGGTGGTTGCTAGGCAACACGATGACATGATATCAAATATAGACAAGAAACTTCAGGGGCCAAAGGTGTAGCTGTGTGCCAAGTTTGGCACAGAGATTTGGTGTATGATAATAAGATTAATGTGCTTTACCACGCTGAAAAACTGCTGTGGAAAAGTTTGAGGAAGTCTGGGGGATCAGTTGCCAGTGTCCTGATCTTTCAATAGGTTTAATCAGAACTGTTTTGGCAGATCAGAGGCAGATTTACATAATGTTAGGCAGATGGTTTTAATGTTATGATCGGTGTACATGGGAGAAGGGGTTATTTCATACCTTAGTAAATAGGGTTTTGTTCTATGCTGTAAAATGGACACAGTACCCCCAAATAATGCCAGTAGTCCTCAGGCTTTATAGCTACTCATGCTGCTGTCTTCTCTGGCAATCCTGCCTTTCGAAACACACTTCCATTTTAATTTGCATCCCAAGGCGTCACTTTCTAGCAAATAAATCTGGTAGTTTTACTGCTCTTCTTTTCTGTTTTGGAAAATGTAAATACCAAGCTGCTCACATCACTGAAGATAACTAAGACCTTCCATTCAGTCACATCTGCATGTCGTCCAAATGATGTAAGCAAGTTCCCATCACTTTCCCTTATTAATGTCAGTTCCATGTTGGGCGCTGAGCTACATAAACACCCACACACATGTTAATAATGCACACGCAGCAAGACTCTATGTGGGCCCCAATTGACCTGCTTGTGTTAAACTGACACACATATAATACGCCATCTATCCCTCCCCGCCTCCCTTTTGCTGCTTGGTCCCGATTGGGCTGGCTGGGGGGAAATGGAAGATCCACATGGAGCTTGTGACACCATGGCCCTGTGCTTTTCCCCAGTCGCTGAGACCAGAGGAGGTCGACCGGCCCACTGCACATTAACTGGAACAGGTGCAGTGAGCGGGGGCTTGTTTTTCTTCATTGGCTCCTCAGGAAATCATAAAGCAAATATATTGCAGGAGGACGGTTTTCGGGGTGCCCTGTGAGCAAACTGAGAGGGGAAATGGATCAACGAGCGGCCATCGGGGACAGTAAATCAACAGGCTAAAAGGAGAGCTGAATGTACTGTGGAGGCCCCGGGGGCCCAGCCCAAGGCCAGGGCCTCTGTCAGTCAGAGCCTGGTGTTAATGTCAAAGCCAGCTGGACCTAGCAGCACATGCCTATAAGGAAATGATTGAGCTGTCTCTGTCAATCGCCATTATACCACTAGAGGCCATCATGTCACAGGGCAGCATTTTTGAGAACTTCAAGGTTTAGCTTGTCCACATATAGTTTCTTTCAAATCTTTCCATGGATCAGATTTTCTTGACCCCTCAAAGGAACCTGAGAAGCTGTTTGCTTTCCAGTCCGCGTATACTTTTAAGGCATCAATATATATATATATTTTTACAATAAAAAAATGAAGGCAAACATATGCAGATGAGATTTATGGATTCTCTGTCAGGAGCAGTGAGAGGAATAGCACAGTTGAAAATGTACGAGCCTTTCCCCGCACTCTTTGGAGTAATGGGTCATCACTAATCGATTTGTCCTGCTTGTTTAAGCTCCAGTGAAATCTTCGTGTCCCTCTGTCAAATGCCTCACTGCACGCAAATTTCTCACCGGCTGGAAACCACTTTCTCTCTGCTACTGCGCTTGATTCAATCATCGTCAATCAGGAACATATGGTGTTTCTTGCCCAGCTACGCCTTACCACCAGTGCCACACGCACTCCCTCCTTTTTCTCTCGCTTAGTTTACAAATTAGAGCAGCTAAACTTTACTGCTACTTCATACAGGCCGGTGCTGCTACAGGAGGCCCGGCCAAGGCTGGCTACCTTGTGAATGGGGCATTATTATGAGCTGGAGACACAAGCTGGTCCAGCCCAATTTTCCTGATTGAGTGTTTCAACACATCATATAGGGAAACAGCTGTACTACAAATTAGTATGTTTTCTGTGACAATGATAAATGTGCTGCTTAGACTCTGTAGAAGCCTGACTATTTCCAAAGGCCTCTTTTCTTTCCCACCTTCCCAGCATAGACACCTCAACACCACACACACGTACATACAACACACACACCGCACACACATATTAAACCCGTCCACTTGCCAGAAGAGGCAGAGCAGTAGAGGTTGTGATCACTCTGCTTAATCATCCATCTGTCATTCGACTTACTCTTGCCAAAGAACGAATGCAGAGAGTTGTGCAACACAATATGTATTGTTGAGAGTCAGCTGTCAAGTGACCAGGCATGAATTAAACTTAACTTCATATGCTGACTGATTTAAAACCATGCTGAAAACCAATCTTAGCAGTGTTTGTGAGACCATAAAAGCAATATTTGGTTACTTTTGACTGCACGGGCACTCATTTTATCATATATCATAAAGGAAGGTCTGATTTACCAGGCTCAGGCTACTTAAAGAGCAGCCATGCTATATGTTATCATGGAAAATAGATGTTTTTACTCGCTCCCTCACTGTGTCAACGCTGTAGCGTCGTTTGTTTTAAGTGTCATCCAGCCATGACTGAAGGCAAAACTGTTTGTAGCTGCTCTTAAAAGCCGTAGTCAAGAGTTGGATGAAAAGCCTTCAGGCACTTATGGGGATAATCTAAAGAACAGAGAGTTTTAAAGAGAAATTCAAATCTTCTCCACTTAACAATGCGCAAAGTTAGAAAACTGTCAAGCAAAGCTTTGGAGGGGGTTTCACACTATGTTAAAAATCCAAGTATTATGTTGTTTTAGGGATCCTGACACCCCTAAGGGAAGGGTAATTAAAGGAAAATGTAGGATAAATGTAAATAGTTAGTTTGAATGGCAGTATACGTCATGGATAAAAAAAGAGGAAAACCCCTAAACGAAGAAACTGAATCTCAGGAAAGACATCAAAGATCAACACAGTAATTGCTCACTCCAGGAAATGGAAGCAAGAATCGTAAGTGCTTGGCAAATTGGATTTTCCCCTTATGCATTCTAGGTAATTGAGGATTTCCACTTCACGTTTCACAGGTAATGGTGTGGCAAAAGTATAAACACTAGTTCAGTTTAAGCAGACTCAGACTGTAGTTCTTTTGAAATGCGTGAGCCAGATACCTAATGTCAGTGATTTGGAGTCCTGCAGTTAAAACAGTGCGGT
>NW_005187442.1:2117335-2148860 GCF_000239375.1 Pundamilia nyererei | reverse complement strand
CCTTTTTCTCTCGCTTAGTTTACAAATTAGAGCAGCTAAACTTTACTGCTACTTCATACAGGCCGGTGCTGCTACAGGAGGCCCGGCCAAGGCTGGCTACCTTGTGAATGGGGCATTATTATGAGCTGGAGACACAAGCTGGTCCAGCCCAATTTTCCTGATTGAGTGTTTCAACACATCATATAGGGAAACAGCTGTACTACAAATTAGTATGTTTTCTGTGACAATGATAAATGTGCTGCTTAGACTCTGTAGAAGCCTGACTATTTCCAAAGGCCTCTTTTCTTTCCCACCTTCCCAGCATAGACACCTCAACACCACACACACGTACATACAACACACACACCGCACACACATATTAAACCCGTCCACTTGCCAGAAGAGGCAGAGCAGTAGAGGTTGTGATCACTCTGCTTAATCATCCATCTGTCATTCGACTTACTCTTGCCAAAGAACGAATGCAGAGAGTTGTGCAACACAATATGTATTGTTGAGAGTCAGCTGTCAAGTGACCAGGCATGAATTAAACTTAACTTCATATGCTGACTGATTTAAAACCATGCTGAAAACCAATCTTAGCAGTGTTTGTGAGACCATAAAAGCAATATTTGGTTACTTTTGACTGCACGGGCACTCATTTTATCATATATCATAAAGGAAGGTCTGATTTACCAGGCTCAGGCTACTTAAAGAGCAGCCATGCTATATGTTATCATGGAAAATAGATGTTTTTACTCGCTCCCTCACTGTGTCAACGCTGTAGCGTCGTTTGTTTTAAGTGTCATCCAGCCATGACTGAAGGCAAAACTGTTTGTAGCTGCTCTTAAAAGCCGTAGTCAAGAGTTGGATGAAAAGCCTTCAGGCACTTATGGGGATAATCTAAAGAACAGAGAGTTTTAAAGAGAAATTCAAATCTTCTCCACTTAACAATGCGCAAAGTTAGAAAACTGTCAAGCAAAGCTTTGGAGGGGGTTTCACACTATGTTAAAAATCCAAGTATTATGTTGTTTTAGGGATCCTGACACCCCTAAGGGAAGGGTAATTAAAGGAAAATGTAGGATAAATGTAAATAGTTAGTTTGAATGGCAGTATACGTCATGGATAAAAAAAGAGGAAAACCCCTAAACGAAGAAACTGAATCTCAGGAAAGACATCAAAGATCAACACAGTAATTGCTCACTCCAGGAAATGGAAGCAAGAATCGTAAGTGCTTGGCAAATTGGATTTTCCCCTTATGCATTCTAGGTAATTGAGGATTTCCACTTCACGTTTCACAGGTAATGGTGTGGCAAAAGTATAAACACTAGTTCAGTTTAAGCAGACTCAGACTGTAGTTCTTTTGAAATGCGTGAGCCAGATACCTAATGTCAGTGATTTGGAGTCCTGCAGTTAAAACAGTGCGGTTTGGGAGAAAGTTATCATACCAACGAGCTTACTAGGTATTTTGCAACTTAAACGAAAAAACCTGAGACATAGAGAAGTGAAACTACTTTTAGGGCTGAGCCGCTGGAGCAGCTGGAAGGCAGCATGTTCCAAGTTCATGTAACAGGAAAATAAAAGTGGTACTTCCCCATTTTTACACCATATGTAATTTCACACTAAATAATAAAAAAAAAAACAATGTTGCCTTCAGTAGTGGATGGTGGAGGTTAAATCTATAACATAATGAATGGTTAGCATGACCGATCTCACAGTTTTGGTTACTTCAACACTGTGCTTTCCGGTATCTGCGTTAAAACAGGTCATTTAACTGGTCACTGCTAACTCATAATTTCTTTAGAAAACTATATTGATACCGCAGCATCTTTACTTCCTCATTCTGATAATGACACATTGTGAGTGTTTCCTGTTTTATTATCATCAGCCTTACAGGCTGCCAAAGAACAAAAGAGGTAAATAACGTAGAAAAGTTAATAAAGGTACTTTGCTGTATGTTACTGATATATTACTGATTATGAAGACATAACTAGAAATTATTTTCCCTTTTATCAGAGTCTTAAAAGCAAACCTAGCCATAAAATAATACCATAAACCACATGACTTTAAAGAGGAGGGTGGTGTGGAGCTTTAGACATTTTTCAGTTTACTCTCAGCTGGCGTGTGATGTGCAGCCAGGCTGGTTTTCTGAGGGGAAAACATCAACCGGCTTCAAGCACAACGAGCAGACAAGGGCCGATGTTATTCTTTCTGCGCTACAGAGTGGCAGAGACAAGCTAAATATCTACCCATAAATTTAACCTGGTGTGGGTTAGGCTGCTGGCTCAGCATCAATACCATGCACCTAGTGTGTGCCAGGAAGCCAAGCCCCTTTTACCACAGAACTGCTCATATATCTCACTCCTCACATCATTTTGATCTGCTCTGCGAACGCTCACAGCACCTGAAATTGCCATTAAGATGAGTATTTTGAGTTGGAATGCTGAATCACCACATTTCAGTGTTTAAACTTGTCATTGTCAAATTCATTTTGATACATTAGTGTTGGCTGTTGCCAAAATTAGATCCAAATAACCCTTAAATCTGAAGAAGATCGAAGACGCTGTTACTCAGTCATGCTGATCCCAACCTAAGGTTGACCTATAGCAGGCCTCAACAATTAACATCACGCGCTTCTTTTGTGTATCAAACTCTGACTGGTTGACACTGACTGAAGTAACAACACATTTTCATTTAAAGCATCAAATACTGCTATCGGCATATCTAAATCAACCTCTTTATCAACCATTGACAATATTGGGTGCATAGACATAAGAGTCTGCAGTTTGCATTATAAGTCTGGAGAGTTGGCAGTGGAATAAGCTGTAACAAATTTGTCAACCAGGAGATGTCCCATTTCAGTCCTTAGGTTTTCTTCTTTATTTTCACTCACTTTTCATTTTTATTCCCTAGTTAGGCTTAGGCACTAAAAACTATGTTATCTGCTTGAGCCAGTTTAAGGCACTTAGTAAGGTTTAGGCAGTGGATACTACTTGGTTAGTTTCAAGCATTTAGGCCAGTCACTTAGGTCTAGGTACTGGTTGCCAACCCCATCTGCCAGTTGCTATTCCCTGACTGCTTGGTGAGTGGTTCCAGGAGGATGTTTGCTGTTACTAGATGCATTAGAAACCTCTGCTTGCAGATTGCTAGCAGAGGCTTAGAAGATGCCAACACATTGCATGTGGTGCTTTTGAAGCACGTTGTGCCTCATGTTGGCTGCAGAAGTGAAGCAAAACTGACTTTAAAATCAAATATTTTCTGTGTTCATCACACTTTTTCAAGTTTTACTTTTGCTCGGTGGCTGTAGTTTGGGTGGTAGAGCAGGTCACCTACTAATTGGAAGGTTGTTGGTTTGCTCCCTGTCTGCAAGCCAGTATCTCGCCTTGGAGCAAGACACTAACCCCAAGTTGCTCTCCGATGTATCCATTGGAGTATGAATGTTTGTGAATGTTAGAGAGAAGCACTCGTATAGAAAAAAATGCATGTGTCAGTGAAAGAAGCTGTGCAAAGTGATTTGAGTGCTCAGAGTAGAAAAGTGCTATATAAGAACCAGTCCATTCATTTGCTCAGTGGTTAGTTAGCGAGAGTTTGCAGAAAAGCAAGTCTGCAAACTCTCGCTAAGTGTCAATCAGCTATCAACCAAAGCAAAGCAAGGAAGATTTTGTTGCAGCACACTCTTTGCAATTGATTTCACCAAGCAACAAGCTCTCGCAACCAGCTGTCAACAAGTCTGTCAAATGATGATGTGTGGCAGGCAGAGGGAGGACCCAAAATACAGCTGACTTGGCAGACAGGCTTAACAAATCTAAACAGCTTAATTGCTGGAGCCCAGGAAACAGAATACAAAACGACAAAAAATCTCAACCTAAATTGAAAACTAGAATTACTGATTTCATAACAGAGAAAACGGCACGCGCGAGGAGGGACTGACAATAACACAACAAAAAACAGAGGGAAACTGAGGACTTAAACCAGGGGTTTCGAACTCCAGGCCTCGAGGGCCGATGTCCTGCAGGTTTTAGATCTCACCCTGGATCAACACACTTGAATCAAATGATTATTTCATTACCAGCCTCTGGAGAACTTCAAGACATGTTGAGTAAGTCATTTAGCCATTTCAAGGACAATAAAACCTGCAGGACACCGGCCCTCGAGGCCTGGAGTTCGACACCTGTGACTTAAACAGACATGAGGTAATCAGGGAAAGAGACACAGCTAGGGAAAAGAAGGAACAGGTGAACAGAATCAATTAGCGAGCCAAGAGGGAAGCAAAACTGAACACAACACACATAGAACAAGAGACTATCAAAATAAAACAGGAAACTAACACTAAGACTGTTACCAAAACACATGAACT
This sequence comes from Pundamilia nyererei, assembly GCF_000239375.1. Lineage (NCBI taxonomy): Eukaryota > Metazoa > Chordata > Actinopteri > Cichliformes > Cichlidae > Pundamilia > Pundamilia nyererei. The sequence goes on along the minus strand of NW_005187442.1, from coordinate 2,144,527 downwards.
TGATATGCCAGAGTGAACACAAAGACAAAACTGACTAACCACAGAAGATATAACAGAAACACAGACTAAGCATAGGGAACATAGGAGGGCAGGAAAAACCTTGAGAATAACAAAGAGAACGATAAATACAAAATAGGAATGAAAGCCTAACCGAAGCTACAACAAAATAGCAAACAGAAAACCGAGTCTTAAACAGAAAACGCTGGGTACAAACCCCAGGATCATGACACAGTCAGGGAACAGACATTTTTCCCTAGCGATCAGTCTCTTGGCCTGTGTGACTGTGTGTCCACTTCAATACCAAAACTAAATGATCATAAACTTAAAAAGTTGTTTTAAAACATTGATATGGTGGCAGACACCTTATTTAGATAGTAGCATTACATTAGGGTGACAAGTCACAGCTTGACATGTCTAGGTGTTTGCTGAGTGATAGCCATTGCAAACATTTCACCCTGTGCAACAAAGCTGCTTTCACAACAGCAGTCCCAGCTGTCTCAAACATGACATTGGTAACATGCATTTCAGAATGAAAAAAGAAGGATAGTACTTTGGATGCCGTTACTGTGACTTGAAACTCCCTTAAGTTGAATTCTTGAATAGACTAAATGCCAGTCATTTAGCTGTGTTGCAAAATTAGAAGTATTTCCTACCTTGGTCTGAAAAACCAAGGTTTGCATATTGCTTTTTGTGAATCATTTATCATCCCTTGGTCAGCTCCCCAACGAAAGTTTTTTCCACACACTAGTTGCCAATCTACCACAAGTAGTTTTTCCCCTACTTCCCCTCATATTCTTCTCCTTTTGGCTTCTAGGGCCCCATCTAACGCTATCCCGAGCATCAGCCTCTATCACACCAACCATGATGCATGTCCTTCGTTACGTCTTTGAATCTTCTCTGAGGTCTTCCTCTTTTTCTCCTCTGCTGCACATGTCTAGATTATAGTTTTAGGCACTCGATGGTTTTAGAAACTGGCAACTCTTTGTTTAGTTTTAGGAAAAGATTACAATTTGGATTAAAATTATTCAATGAGTCAGTAGTGACAGACCTGTGTGAACACTGCCTAAACCCAGTTTTCCAGGTTCTTCACCAAAGGACATCTTGTGTGTTTAGAGTGCCAAAAGAGCAGTAACTAAAACTCTGGGAATGAGAACGAGCTGGAAATAACTGTCTGGCACAATCCTTGGCCTGTAATTAAAGCTCTATTTTAGTTTCACACTGAGTTAATTAATTTTTTTCTTGCAATGGTTAATGCTTTTGCTTCCTAAATTTTCTTCATGGTTCGTGGATTACTTGAAGTCAAAATGTTTTCTGTGATTAAGGGAGAAGTATATGCCTTCTTGTGGGTTTTAATGTGAAGCATAGGTTATATTCATTATGAATTTCCATTCTTGAAAAAAAAGTTTCCTAGAACAACAATGGTTGAAAACCATATTCAAACAAGTCATTGTACTGGAAACGTCTCAGTAACTTTCCATCTTCATCGCTGATCTTTATTTGTTTTATTTTGGCTTTAGGATATGTGAAATGTGCTTCGCTAATCAGTCAGCACATTTCCTTGGCTGGGTAACCTCCCTCAAGCTTGCAGGCTTTAACGTTGACACGACCGCCATCACCATCATGACAAGGCATATGGCGACTGGGTTCTGTCCAACTCCTTGAAACCGAGTTGACAAACAGTCTCAGTCTAGATTACACACGTTTCAAAAGAGGCGAGTGTTGGGAAATTTGTGAGCCAAAGTAAAACCACATATTTTATACGCTTTTCTGCCAAGAAGGTAACACAATCTCACATCCCACTGGCAAAATTAATGTTTATGAGCATCTTTAATGGGCTACCTCAGACCCAGGCTTTTTAAAATTATGCCAGCGCTACCAGAGCCTGTGAAATGATTTCAGCGCTATAAAAGAAGCGTTTTGTTCGGCCACCTTTACTATAATTAAGAGCAGCTCCCTTCAACAAGTGAGCTGTGGAAGTGATGGAGAGACTTCATTATTGAACTTTCAGTAAATCAGTGCTAAGGTTTCTACAGTTAAGGCTTTTGAAAATACAAAAAGTGCACCAGTCTTAATGTTCACTGATGAGATTTAGTGCTACTTCTTTATTTGCACTGTGGAAAAGATGGCAGATTTAAAGAGACATGACTGGAATATTAAGGCAGGAAAGGAGAAATGATTTATTTGCCAAATGCTTAACTGTTTTTTTAAATTGAAATTTCATCTATATGCCCAAATAGAAAAGTTCATAATGGAATAACTATAAAGCAAAAATGGAACTCCATCTGAAAGGTAGTGCCGTCTATTTTCTGAAATGGGCTTTGTTGGTGTGTGGCTGAAACAAAACCTCAGCTAAGTCAGTTCAAATGTCACTCAACAAAACTCTTTATTTAGCTTCATCTATAACCAGTCATTGAGTCACAATAACACAATAACATATCATTTGCCACAACTATGACAAACTAACTGGCTTTGCAAACTGAGAACACTTGCTCTACTAAATGAGCTGTCCTGGGGTGAAAGCTAAGCAATATCACGGTGTTTCACAAAAATTCACAATTTTATTGCAGCTTGCAGACAGCTGCAATTATAAGTGTAAGTAAATAAAGGACATTTTACATCTTTCCTTCTTACAATGAGCTATTCTCATTCATGGCACATTTACTAATTCGAAGTGAAAATCTATTGCAAGAAGACATGAGCAGCATTATCGTACAACAGTGGTAATATATCCATAACAGCAAAAGTCAAATGCAAATGCAAGCAAATAAAGTAGCCTAGATACTGTTGGATTATTCACTGTAGTGATGGGATTTCCGGATCTTTTTAGAGATCTGGCTCTTTCGGCTCTACTCATTAAAAAGAGCCGGCTCTTTCAGCTCTGAACCGGCTCTTCAGGTTGTTTTGTTGCTTTAATTAATTTATTATTAACAATAATATAAAATTATGCACAAAAGGAATTACTAACGTAAAAAAAAGTGGTTTTATTTATATATGTTTATATATAAATATATGTGGTGGTCCCTTGAGACAAAGCACGTACAAACTCCAAAACACATTTCTAGCGTTAACTGAACTTCCAAAGCAGAGCTACTAGATCACTTAAATTACACAATTGAAATCATATGTGTATTGTTTGTGTATTTATACACAAGCACTCATATATATTCTAATAAATTAAAAAAATTTAATTTACCTGTTACTACGACACACCAAATCTGGTCGTTGGTGGATTTGGTGGACTTGCTGGCTTGTGTAGCCACTGTGTAACAAAAGCTCAACACTGCGCCCAACACTGGAGCACTTCTGTTGTCTTTTGTATGTGTTTTGAGTTTTTACGTGTTTTGGAGTTTTATGTGTTTTGGAGTTTGTACGTGTTTTGTCTGTAGGGGCCACCATAAATAGACATTTATTTATTCACTCTACATAAAATGTAATAAATAAATCATATAATACAAAAACCAATTATTCACATTTCAACTTTTAACTATTTAAATCTTCAGCTTTTTCCTTTTACAAATTTAAAGTGAAACAACACAAAACACAGCAAACCACAACACAATTAAATCTCAATTAAAATATGAAAACACAAAGAAGATGCATATTCTCTGTCATATGGGCCTGCATGAATAAACTTTCTGAATCCTTTATCATCTGCAACCGAAAATAGTTGTGGATGATTACTATACCTTTCTAATGTGACGTTGTTGTCCCTGGCTCTCTTTCTCTCTCTCTCCCTCCCGCTCTGTTCCTGTGCTACTGAGTGTAACTACCGCCCCTTTCCCCTCATCCCAGTGTAAAGCACAAGGCTCGCGTGTGGAGTGAAGCGGGAAAAAAAGTGCGAGAGAGAGGGTGAGAGAAAGAAAAAAAAACCCCCACAGCTCGCAATGAGGAGCCGGCTCGCGTCGTTCACGTCAAAGATCCGGCTCTAAGAGCCATTTCGATCGCAATCGACACATCACTAATTCACTGGCTTGATTTCAGGAAGACACACAAATCTGTTTTGGGTTTCATTAGGTAGGACAACCTGCATAAAAAAGTCTTCCAAATCAAACATGTGGAGTTACCTGCTGTGATGACCTCTTGTGATTAAGTAAAAAAAGTAGAAATATCAATAAAAATGCAAGGGTCTAAATGAAAGCCCTTGCATAGAACTAACCCATATTCAGACTTTATGGCAGCTACATCATATGGACAAAAGTATTGGGCCACACTTTTTAATCTTAAGTTTAGATGTTTTCAGGTCCACAGCTGTAATCAAGTTCCTTATCCACATGGGGTCACATCAGGAGGCATGTTTGATTTGACAAATCTTTATGCCGGATGGCCTTCGTGACACAACCCTCCCCCTCTTTGCAGGGTCAAATCAAGGATCTTTTACTTCTCAGGCATGTGTGTAAACCACAGCACCATAGAGCCACCATCGTCAGCTACAAGTGATATTATTGCAAAGGCAAAGGCTTTAGCAACCACATCACCTCAACCATGAGGTGTGAAACTACGCAGAGTTAGAGGGCGGGCTTATAAAGCACTGATGCACTCAGTGGGTAAATGTTGACAACACTCTGCTGACTCAGAGTTCCAAACCTCCTCTGGCATTAACATCAGCACAAAAACTGTGCACCAGAAGGTTCATGGCATCGGTGTCTCCTGTGAGTGAAATGCTTAATCTACCATGCTAGTTCATATTGATAAATTGTACACTAGCGCTGATAATTTCTGTGAAATGAAAGAATAAGTGAGCAATATGCTCATACTGAGAAAAGTTTAAACACTCATATTTTCACACATAATTTGAAAACTCATGAACTTAGATGAAAGAGGTTATAAGGCAGCCAAAGATTTTAATATTTGGAGTAAAGACCAGACTGAAATTACGTGCAACAGGTGCTAGACACACGTCAGCTGTAGACAAACTGAGACATCACTACAAATATGAGATCCTAGCATGGCTTTGCATATTTTTCTGTAGCACTGCACTTTTATGAATGCAGACAGCTTGCACCGTCTCAAAAAACTTTTGTGCCATTTTAAGAACAACATGTGGTGGCTTGCTAACCAAGTACAGAACAACATGAAGAGTCACAGAAAAATGACCACAAAATCCACCAACCTATGCTACTCCTCAAAATCTCAAAGAGGCCAAAGTTTAGACATGTTCCTCTTGGTTTTACAGGCAGACCCGGAGCACCTGAGGCCAGCTGTTGGAGCCCTTTTTTCACACAGCTTAATACTGACCATAAGCCAAAAATAACAGAAATAAAGGGAAGTTTGGGTTTTAAAAATATGTGTGCATCAAGAACTGATCGAGACAGAGAACTGCTCCTCACTAGAAGTATTTGCCCTTATTAGTAGATAGAGCGGAAGTAAAACGGGACTAGCAGTCATAACAGGAATCATTCATTTTAATCACCAGGCACAAAAGACAATAGATTGTGTCTTGTTCACATCATACTCAGTCATTTTGAAAATGCTGAGACTTTCACAACCCACAGAAAATGACACACAGTCATAGGTGCTGCAGCCAGAGTTTGTTTACTATAAACCCGAAAATAGCATCTGTCTAAAGGCTGGTCGCTCCTGTAAATATTGACTTAACTGTTAAAATAATAAAAAAAATATACATATTTCACTGTGTAGAGTTTATCATATAAACCTTACTTGCCATGCATTTCTTGCACAAACAGTATAATCTGCACTTATTCCCAGACAAATGAAGTCATCTCTGTTTCAGGACCTTAAGCATCAGAGAAAGCAAAATCCGGACCTGCCTGTATGAGGGTTATTAATGAGACTCACCGGTATATTTAGCCTAAACCTGATGTAGCAGAAACCAAATTAATTATTTATCAATTTTAATAGAGAAATGTCTACAAGTAAATCAGAATCTAAATGTAGTGAACTCTTAGTTACGCCTTAAGTTTGAGCAAAGTAAACCAGAACGTCAACAGTGTAGTAGCTCATCTGGCTCACGATTCATCACAGTTCACAGGTTATCGTAAAGATAATGATGAGTTTTCTTGTCGCTGGCTGGCTGTTTTGCAGTAGTGATATTGTATTAATATGATGAGCTTTAATAACCTTGTGTTTAGATTAATCCGTCTTTATAGAAGAAATATTGCCAAGATTTATCATCTTGGCAATATTTCTTGACGTGACCTTAAGTATTGGTTTATATTTGCTTTTCATGTCATTCTCAACAGTCCTTATTCAGTTCTCAGAACAGTTAAGTCATTTATATAATTCATACTCATCTGTGCTAAAGATACTAAAACAGTCAAAACCTTTTTCACATCTCAACACATGCAGTCAAGTCAGCTAATCGCTTTAACGAATAAAAACCCACCGTTTTAAGGCTTAGACATTAAATAGTTTCATATTTTTATCAAAACGCTATTAACCTTGGGAACATTTCTGCAAAAATGTTGGCCTCATTTAGAGTAAGAAGTGAAAAAATGAAGTGATAAATTATTTTTTGAAACGATGCAAATTTGCTGAAATCAAGTAAAATCAAAATGGTATGTCTGAAAACAGAGAAAGAAAATATATACAATCTTGGAACATAGCAGCAAATACTGTTATAGTCCAGAAAGGTCACGCTACATACATTCAGCAGTCAATTAGGTAACCTGTTAAACTGCTTGTTAATGCAAATATCGAATCAGCCAACCGCATGTCAGCAACTCAAAGCATTTAGACATGTAGGCGTGATCAACACATCCTGCTTAACCCTCTGGGCGTCAAAATCACATGACCAATTTAAGACACAGCTACAAGATGCAGCGACTCAGAGTCTCCGTTTCAACTTGGGTTGAAAGTGCGGACTTAAAACTACATACCAGTTTTTGAATTGTAAAACCAGAGTTATGAAAAAAAATACACGCGATGTTTTTTCTGAACAAATAGTGGTGTTTACAGCAGGAAGACGTTTTCTACGGACAGCGCTAGCAAACACTCTCCGTGAGTGAAAAAAGAAAAAGAAAAAACACCTATTGGTGTTAGAGTTTACCATGTCAGCCAATCAAAAAAATGATATGGCAATATGTGACACTTGGTTGTTTAGGGAGAGGGGGAAGTTTTAGGAGTGGAAAGCGGGCGAGCGAAAGACAGAGAGAGAGGGAGTTTTCATATGTGAGACATTAGTGACGTTTAGCGTGTTTGGAGGCTGTAGTTAGTGTGTTGTGTAGTTATTGTTTTGTATTGTGTGTCAGTTATACTGCTGAATTTCACATTTGCTCCAAAAAAGCCGTCAAAGGCAGATTCCAGTGTAAACGCTGTTCCCACATGGAAAACTGGACTTATACACCTCCTGCTGTCAGACCTGCAGGGTTTAGGCCTGTGGTGTTCTCCTCTGTCTTATACTGAACACAAACTACATTTTTTGGACTGGCAAAAATAATTTGTGCCTTCTTATTTGTTGTTCTGTAAATAGATCGAAATGGTTACATAAAAAACACTAGAGGCCTTGGCTACATTTTCAGGTAAATAGTACCATATAACTTTGTTGTTTGCAAAACTTGTGCATAATTTTTAGAAATGTACAATTTCTATTTACATTTCAAGTTATGAAAATGATTCGTTAAACATGTTTGTGGGTTTTACAGTAAAAAATAAAAAAAATTTCTACTCGGATTTTGAATTTTTTTGTCTGAATTTAGATCAACTGTGCTTATATAGTTTGCCAAAATGAAAAAAAAAAACTCAAATTTCAGATATTTCAGGTTGTGCTGAAAATAATGATACCAAACAAGACAAGGTAAACATATTTTAAAGGTGAAATATAGAGGTAAAATCAAAAATATCTCAACAACCTCTAGGGTTTACAAAAAAATGGTCCATAAAAGAGAAAATAATCAGTGAGCGACAATTCACTGGTGAAAATACCTTGCTGATGTCAAAGGTCAGAGGACAATGGCCAGACTACTTCGATCTGATAGGAAGACAACAGTAGTTCAGTCAACCAGGTATTACAACCAAGTTATGCAGAAGAGCATCTCATTGGTCCTTGATGTAGATGGCCTACAGCAGCAGAAGACAATGCCGGGGGCCAGTCCTTGTAGTAGCACGGTGTACCTAATACATTGGTACAAGTAGCAGTTTTTATGACATGCACTTGTGACACAAATCTCCTCTAAAAACAACCTTTCTCCTCCACCATGACCAGTGCCATATTTTCATAATTTTTCATAATCTTGCTAAAAGGCTGAGCTAACACCTATCGCATACTTCTGCCGATTTCAGTCCACTTATAATTTAAAACTGCACACAAACCATATATACTACAGCAGTGACAACAAGCAAAAATTTAGCCTCCTGTCAGCAGCTGTTTCAGTTATTCCAACCTGATAATAGGCCTGTTAAGACTTAGTTTAGCACTAGCGCAATGCTAGCACAGCAGCTAGCTTAGTTATAACAGGCAAACCTTAGCTAACAAGAAACTTGTGTAATTTAGCAGGAAACCCAAAATACACAGTAAAACCGCAAAAGTAAAAAGTATTCAGACACAAAAATGTGAAGGATTTATTTGAAACATTATAATGCAATGCAATATAATACCTGAAACTGAGAAAATCAAAATGATACATCTGAAACTATATGCATCTAAAACAGACAAATGAAAAAGTATAGCACTAAAGACTGTCAAACTGCACACAGTCTATGTATAGTATATACTTCTGTGTCATGACATGCACCTGTGATACAAGTCTGAGAGCATGCATACCTATTTGCTATTTTGCTGGCTAGGCTCTTTCATACATACCTGAAACGAGTTTGAAGTGCTTTGACTGAAAACACTATTGCGATGCTGGACGGTATTATGGTAAATGAGAGATCTGTAGTTCTGAATGACAAAAGCAGAAAATTGTTTTGATGAGTCGTTGGAGTCAGATGTATCATCACAATGATACAAAGCCATTTGTTAGTGAAGCATACCTAGATACAGCAACAGTGTGTGTAAATACAACGAGAAACGATAAAGTGGGTGGGGAAATGTGTTACAGTTTTGAGAACTGCATTAAAAGTAAACATGATGTTCCTGATATGAGAAAAGCCTTAAAGCAGCTGAGTATACACTTTGTTCTGTATCAACATTAAAGACTATGTCTGCAGTGCTACAAGAACAGTACAGCAGAGAAATTGAAACTGCAGACACATTTATACTACAATAACATTCAATATTCAACAGACTCCAACTACATCATTTTATAATAATGTTATGAAGACATTTTTATAAGGAAATGGGATGTGTGCAGGCAGCTGTGCGTTGAGAAACCTTCCTCCAAACCCTCTAGTTGAGTTGGCTATGGTGCTGCTTTAGAGTCCAAAGACAGAGCCCCCCTACCCCCCGGCCCTTTGTAGCTGGGGAGATGAAATGTTGCATCAAAACTTAAATAGATGTGTGCGTACGGCTGCACTCCTGCGGGGGAATCTGGGAGCCCTTTATCACCTTCCCGAGCTGTTGAGCAAAAATAATGCCCCCTCTGTTATCCTCATCACCGACGCGCTGAGCACGTCTGAGGGGATATCCTGTTGGCGAAGCAAACACATTCATCCTGCTTGCGGCGGTTTTGGTGACACAAGATTTACAAAATGTTCCACCCACTTCCACTTACCTCTTTACAATACTCCGTATATAGAGTAATGGCCCTTAGATCCTCTGTTATTTCTTAAAATTGGATTTTCAAAATGGGGCCAACTTTAGCAGGGCTAACTTAAAGACTAATAGTGCTTTTTCTATTAGTCTTTAAGTTACTTTAACTTGCAGGCTTTTAATGAAACACTAGATTTTATGTAACCAGAGAAAAAACAAGCTGAGCTTAGTTTAGCTTAGTTTAATCCTTTCAATGACCTACATACATATGTAAACTGTGAGTTTCACTTCTGTGAACTGTTGAATTTCAGGCCAAAATGAGCTTTTACCTAATAACAGTAACTTGTGTCCTTCTCTTGAAGTTATTTCAATAATGCGGCACTTCAACATTAAGCAACTTCCATTGCTTCCAATGAAGGAACAGCCTACATGCTTAAATATGAAGAGTAGGTTTAGAAAGCAGATTACTCAACATCCAACTCAATGACTTGAGCAAAGTTTGAAAACCACTATGAAACAATTCTGTGGGCTGGGTAAGGAGGAACCATTAAGTTGCTGAAGTAATTCAAAACATCCACTAACCATAATACACCGTGTGGTTTACTGATTTCTGGAAAAGTGAAGTACTTAAAAACAATCGGATTTGAAAAATGTCATCCTCCTCCTTCATTCCTTCCCTCTCTGTGGCAACAGGCTCCACCATGGGACAAAAATACCAGGACAAATGCAGAGTGAATTCCTTCTTTTGTAGCAAAAAATGGAAATAAATAAAAATATGGTGCTGTATCCTGCTATCGCAGCTTGACCCTTTTGTCTGACCCAAACCACACTTGTGGTAAAACTCCTGTCATACCAGCAAAAGCAATGACATTAACATCAGAAACCAGAGGAAGCCCGGTTGCAGGCCACCCAGGTTTTCCAGGGGTCTAGAGAGCCAGGGAAAGTATATCTTGGACAAGTCACTGGACTACCCTTGCATTTCCTATTATTAATTTTACGCAGGCGACCAACCCACCCCTGTAAATCATACCTGTGGTTTAGGAAGGGCATATGGATCTCTTCTTTCTCTTCCCTCCAATTCACGGTGAGTTCTGCTCATTGTCTGTCTTTCTCTCTCTGTCTGCTTATCCATCTAGTTATTCCCGAGATTATGCTTGTCGCTTACAATACAGCGCATACACATGACGTAGTCCTGAAATGCTGACATTTGGGTTCAGATTTTAAAAGCTCCGAACAAGCCGAAAGTACCGTTTATTCCTTGGCGCGTTAGTGTTATTGCAGCATCAGAGCTTCTAAAGAGAGGAAACTGTGGTGAGAATTGGCGAGTCTGTTCAGTCTTTGCTCTTCACGTTAAGCAGGGGAGGCATATCGAGTATTACCCTCTCAACTCGACAGACACGCAGTTAAACAGCAAGGTCGGCAGGCTGTTTAAAGCGCGTTTGGAGGCTCCGCAGGTTATTGGAGGAGATGATTTTATTCCAGCACGAAAAAGAGAGAAAAGGACATCTGAATAAAAAGTATAAAAATAAAAGCTATTCATCTAAATTCTTATGCTTACTGATTTATGATGCTTGGAGGAATTTCAAGGCCGCAAGAGAGATATTTTCCCTTTTGCAGGTCATGAGTGAAGCCAGGCACACAATGTAAAACTACATCTGATTAAGGCTGATATTTGATGGCACATGAAAGCAGAGCGGTCAGCTATCACTGTGTGTCGTACGCCAATAAAAACTTTATTCCCTTAAAATGTATCACCCATTGTGGGCGCTCCTCTCGGTGAACAAAGACTTTTATCCTGACGAATTTAAACAGCAGTTTGGCCCACACATAACTAACCCTCCCTTTAAATGGATGGCGTCTCCGTGCTGTCCACTATTTATGAAAATCTGTTGAGTGGAAACCTCACAGGGACTATCATGTACATCTTTTTTTTTTTTTTAGTACAGTAACCCCATTCATTCACCTTTTGTTATTCCATATGCCTTAATCCCATTTGCAAAAATTAGATTTTTATCTCCCCGGTGTGCTAAGTCCAGCAGCACGGAGGGAGCGAGAAACGGCCTGTGAAACCTCAAGTGACTGCTGGAGTCATTCATTTTTAAGTTTCTGGCACGCTCACTGTGAGGATGTGGCAGCTCCCACTGTGACGCATTTACTTAACTGGAGTCCATCAGAACACAACTGGAAGGTATAATGATTGGAGAGCTGTGAGGTAATATAAGAGGGGTAATGAGTTGTGCAGAAAAATTATCATTTCAAACAACAGTGCACTGAAAACAACGCTAAATATCAGTTGCTGAAAGGACCTTGACTTGAGTTCTGTACTTGGGAATAAATGAGGTACTTACAGTCTACACAGAAGATGTTATCAGTTTATAAACAGCCTGCAGGCAACTTGCATTATCTAGTTAATACGTTATAATCTGTTATAGATTAGCAGCAATTTCATTATAAAGTGATACACAGTATACATTAATGTGTCATTGTGGATTGTGCTTTTTATAAACAACACTATTTTCAACCTACATGAGTAAAAAAGTGACTGTTTTACCCTTTTCAGTCCGTACTGCAGTTTTAGCCCCTTGTACTAAGTGAGCAATAGTTTGAATACTTCTTAAAAAACTGGGCACCGCTTTGTTTTTTCTGGCTTCACTGAATAAACCCAGCAATAGCAACAATTAAATAATCACTGTAGGCGGCACAGTGTTGCAGTGGTTAACACTGTCCCTTCATAACAAGACGTTCTTGAGCCCAAATCCATCGGCCGGCTGGGGCCTTTCTGCGTTCTTTCAGTCTCGGGGTACTTCGGCTTCTTCCCGCAATCCAAACACATGCATGTTAGGTTAGCTGGTGATTCTAAATTGGCCATAGGTGCGAATGGTTGTCTCTCTGTGTGTTACCTACACGAACCTGCGTGAATAAACACTCATACAGGGTTGTTTTTACCATCTCTGGCATATGGGAATGCTTCTATTTTTGGCCCAGTCGCACTAGAATAAATAAAAGATAGCGAATTCCCTTTTACAAGCAAAAAAAAATCAGTTGTTGCCCAATGATTGCATTTGCATTCAGCAGCCAGTTGCAAAGAGTTGCATAAGTAAAAAGTAAAGTAAGTAAAACTTTATTTTTATAGCACATGTCACAGATGTGTGTTACAAAGTGCTTCACAACAGAGGTAACAAAGCAGAAAAACAAAACACAGTACAGTCATGAATGCACCATAAAAACTGTAGTCTAACTAAAAGCTTTTGCAGTTGGTCTATGCAAAATGTCTTTGCATAGACCAACTGGTCAACCAGGCCAAGCCAATGCGTTGCCATCCATCTGACTCAGTCTGCACTGATAAACTCAACAACGGCATGTGTCTTTGCAGTCGGGGACTCAACTTGTTCCTAACCGATTACATTCTTGTATAAAAGCAAGGTTGCTGAGCTCCTGTGCTTTATCTTGCAGCAACTATATAACTAATTGTGGAGGAATTTCTGTTTCAGATCTAAGAGGTTGGACTCTGAATCTAAGCAGTTAATGTGAATTTCTGTGTATGCAGATGGCAACAGATGGCAAACACACTGGATACCATTGCCAACTTGACCCCGATCAATCAAACTGACAGCAGACTGTGTCCATCCTGTTGCCATTTGATCATCATCATCACCAAAGTTGCTTTGAAGACGGCAACTGGCAACCGATCGCAGACCTAGTCCTCATCTTTGAAGTAAACATTTCAAAAGATAACAAGACTGCAAGTTTTTTGCACACGGTCGCAATAGTTTTGGCTTTGCCACATTGTTCAACTTCTCTTTTTCCTGGAGTGACTGCAAAATTAAAGCTTTGCATGTTGTCTCTAATCACTTTCAGGTTTTAGTAGTTTTTCCTTCATTTTTGGCTGGGTCACAATGAAAATTGAGAGTTCCATCAGAAAGGTGACACTACCAGTGCTCTTACTGACACAGATAGTGATTGGCAACATGTCACTTCAGACCCCTGTGTTTGGCCTGAGATTTGCTCATTAACACCTTCTGGTAACTCCACAGGGTGCTTGTGTTTTGTGTTTCTTGCATGCCCTTCAGCTTTGCAGTATTGCGTTTGGATATGCAGTCATTGCTGATGGTCTCTAAGTACTTCCCAATTGTAAACTAGCTGCTTGTTAAACCAAAGTGTCTAATTTTCTATTTCCCCCAAAGTTAAATGCAGAGTATTTAACATGCGTGTAAAGACTTTAGACTAAAGACTATTAGACTATTAGTACAACTAGTACAGGCCCTCGGGTTAAGCAGAGGAATGTTCAGCTCACCACAGGTGAGTTTCACTTCAGAGAACAGGAGCAGACTTCTATCAGAGAGAGGAAGTAGATTCATCCATGTTGCCAGTGTTATACTGAATATTTATGAGTTCCTTGTGGAGCAGGTGGTGGAGATGGTGACTGGCCAGAGTTTTCACAGGAGGTAAAGGGATGGTAGAGGGTGGAGATGGGCAGGACCTACTTATCTCCACCTGAAAGCAAAGGAAACGTAAGAGGCAAGAGAGAGAAAGAGCAAAAGAAGGAGAACCAGCCTTAGACTATAAAAGTGCTAAGATTTTAAATAACTTGCTAAATACTGCATAACTACCATTATTTACAAGTATCTTTGCATTTGAAAAAATGTCTTCATAAACAATAGCATTTTATTTAGAAAATTTGAATCCTCATTTTTCTATATTAAGTCCTTTTATTTTTATATGATGATGCTTGCAGCAAATGTAGCTAATATTAGCATTTGAATTTTTACTCTGTTTATATGTATTATGACGACTTTCAAAAGAAGAATCTGGGCTGAATCTTCTTCAGCCCCTGCTAAATACTCAAACAATAAAAATTCCTTCTTTTAACACTCTGCATAATTCATATCTTTGTTGACTTAGTGAGTGCTTATGTTTAAATGCTAGCCAGTGGGAAACTTCAGCTTAAGGACAGCTGGACTCATAAAGATGGACCTACTTGGAATGTGCCAGTAAAGCTGAGCAGTGCAGAGTCTCTGTGTGAATGTGTTTAGATTCAGTGTCATCTGAGTGCATTAGGTAGAATGTAAACACACACAGCAGACATTTACTGAAGCCAGTCTGCATACTTACTTGTGAGGCAAACAGGCAGCCGCTGTAGCCGCGTGCAAACCTCAAATCTATTGATTTAAACATTATAAAGCTTTTGCGCGCTGAAGGGCTGAATGGAGCAACTTTAGTGCTCAAGTCATCATCTCCTTGAGTCTCCAGACAGACAGCTCAAGGAATTTTTAAACAGATTTGCAGAAATCCATCATATCAAAACCGTTTTAGGTTTTATTTGGGCCTCTGGTATCTCTCATCTCTTTTGGAACATGACAGTAATTACAGCCATCAAGGTGCTTGTCTGGAGCCATCGGCCAAGAGTGTGGAGACTGCTTCTTCTCAGCCGGTCTAACTCGGACGCCTGACATCACCGCTCCGTTTGTTTTAACAGACCCTGAAGTATGTAATGGCGATAATTGCAGACAGGCCAGATTTATTCGGAGTCGTCGCCCTGGTCTAATTCATACATTAAGTTAACAGTTGCTGGGAGGATAATCCTATAAACAAGGTAAAGCATTAGCCAGAGGAAAGAATGTGTGGATAAACTTAGGTTGTGAAATGGTCAAGAAGGGAGTTCTCCTGCTCTGTCCTAAAACCATATCAGTGATACATGTAATAACTTTAAAGGCCCACTAAATTTACGCGTGAAGTTCAGTTTACTTAACATGAGGAATACTGGACTGCCTGTGAAAACACTTGTATAACATTTTCTGTAACCTGGATTTTGTTTTTAAAAGTTTAATAAAAAGAAATTCCTGCTTTCATCAGTGCGGTCAGTTCAGTTCAAGTCTGACACTTTTACATTTTTAACAAAAGCTTCCTGCATTATAAATTGAAGCTACAAACTATTAAAATGCATTATGGGAACTTTGAGGTTGTCCCATACCAAATCGGGATATCTAGGTCACCACTGCTTAAACTTTGGGACTGTCTCATGTGAACGTCATGACTTTCTAAACCCCTAGACTACAGTTTTATATGTATGTTCTTTTTCAAAATAAAGCATAAATCTAACATGCAAAGTAAAACTTTTTTATACTACAGGTCAGAGGAGACTATCTAATCTAATCTTTTTATTGGTTTTGCTGTTTATTAGTGGACTTGTCTGCATTATTATAATAAGGAACACTTTTCCTTTCAAAGACCCTGTAAAACTGAATTATCTGCATTATTTGTCTCCAGGTTTTAAATCTGACACCAAAATCAGAAAGATAGCAGTGAGAATGTAATAAATCAGGAAAAGATCATCTGTGCATGTTTGATTTCCCTGTGTTTCCTGGACATTGAACACTAAACTGCTGGAGGTTAAGTGCCTTGCTAAAGGGCACCCTGATGGTTGCGCTGCATGCAGGGTGAACCATCCATCACTTGCTTTCCCAGCCATTTTTTTTTTGCAAACCACTCCGAACTTTGCTTTAAACTGGCAAACATCCAGTTCCAGAGTAGCTCCAGCAACACTTGTAGTATGATGAACAACTTTATCGCTCAGCCAACGCGTCTGAGCCTGTAGCCTTCGTCAGGGTCATCAAGAATTATATCGCGGGGAACACTTTTAATAGTATATATGTTTGAGCAGAAAGAAAGATTTCTAGTAGAGAAAATTCTAAAATCATCCATAAACATCCAGTTTGTAGTATTTGACCCTTCCTGATATTTTTTAGTTTTTTGCATATTTGTAAAAAAAAAAAAAAAAGACACATTTCAGAATAAAGATAAGATCACAATATCCTAAAGGAGATCAGTTTAAGCTCTGACGATGATTCAAAAACCAACCTCAGAAAAACACAATGAAGGTGTAATTAAGTTTGGACTCAAATCAGATTGAGATACTTTGGCCCAGTCTTCAACAGGCCGTTAATGCTCAAGCCCTTCAATGTGGCTGAATGAAAAATATTCTGCAGAAAAGAGTGGGTCAAAAATCTTCCCAAGTAATGTAAAAAACCCATCATCAGATATCACAAATGTTTGATTGCAGTTCTTACTGCTAATTGTGGCACAACACTTAATCGCTTTAGGGGGCGATTACCTTTTTACACAGGGTCATGGATGTTTGGATACTTTTTTTTAACCTTAATAACTGAACTCATTACTTAACAACTGCATTTTATATTTACTCTGCAAAAGACTAAGAAATCAGAAAGAGGGCAAATACTTTTCCACAGCCCTGTACTTATGTACGAGTCCACTCAGTTGCATAATTGAAAAAGCTTCAGCCTCTTCATCCAGTTCCATTCAAATCAACATGCAGCAGCATGGACACAATTTATGGTCATTTGGCTTTATGGTTGAATTCATGAAGATCAGATTACATGAACAAGCAGCACAGACCAACAAGGTGGCAAGAACTGCAAGCCCAGAACACTTGGAGGAAAGCAGGTGTCAGTCCTGTCACCTTTGTGTCTCACCTACAAGCAACGTCTGTGATCGAAGTTTAATAAAAGAGAGACTAGGAAACTTTTGGTTGGATCTCTGTTGTAAATGCTGCCTCGTTGGTAACAGTAGGACAGAAAACACAGGCGAGCAGGACTTGGCAGTATTTCTCCACAATGTTCCATGAGTGGTGAACTGTGCTCCAGTTTCATGCTTGTTTGACAATGTTGTCACCCTTTTTCCTCTTAAATATGAAACACTAAACACATGTGTAAAAATTATGGCATTTTAACAGCTATTAAATGAAAAGACAAATTATTTTTCTGCATAAAACCAGTTGACTGATTTGCAGCGCTCATTACTTAGGTGTTACTCTATTAGGTTTCATGGTATTATGTCTAATGATGTCAACTTTTCCTTCTTGCGAATGGGCTCAGTCAAAGGGGAATGGCACAGCTAAATCAAGATTATACTCTTTATAATGTTTCAATAAAACACGGGCCCAGAAGAAAAAAGTCACCTCTGGAGAGAGCAACTTGTATAACATCAACAATCTGCTGTGAATTGTGAAATGAAATAAGTGAACTCTAGTCCCACTGCTTCTGCCCGACTCCCATTCATCAGCTTTCAGCCTCCACTAAAAGCGGGCTTCACAGCCAGTTGGCGCTCCTGCTCTAAAATATGTCCTACTGCATGGACACAAGTGTCAATGAGGTGGTATTTCTCAGGCCTGTTGTCTTTCTGTTATCGCAGGATGTGGAGCTGGGAAGAGCGAGGGAGCAGAGTGGGGAGGACTGGAGCCCTAAAGCATGATTTACTTGACCTTGCTGTGCTGGAACTCACAGCCAGAACCTCATTAATTCCCAGGGTCATTCTGTTCGGACATAAATTGGTAAAAATCGGATGACTTCCAGACATACGTGAAGAATTATGAAATCTCTGGCCTTACCCCAACCTCCCTGACTCTGCTCGTACCCACTCCAAAACCAAAACGCGAGTGTAAATCAAGCTTGTCTGCTTGGAGGAGTCGCCTAATCCTGATCGAAGGGAGGAGGCCGGTGGAACGTTTTGTGCTTATTAGGCGGCAAATATGCCGTTGTTTTATGTGATTATCAACTGTGAATGATTTTTTGCTCCCATCCATTCTGGAGCCTTGGCCTGTCTTTTGTTTGGGAAAAAGGAGCTGGAGCAACAGCAGGGCTGAGAGGGAAGCCCAATAAATTACACTAATGCACACATTTAAAGGGGCTCATATTCCCTCTGGCCTGTTATCAAGACTACTCTAGCGGGAATGTAAACTACCTCTTTCTGTCCCCCTCCCCAGACCCAATATTTAATGTTATCACCCTTTAAAACAGCTCAACTGTTTATGTTATCGCAAATAAAGGCAGATTATTTCAACTTTTTCTCACTATTTCATATGGGCTCCAGATTAGCCAGGCAAATAGTTGTCTAATGGTGCTCCTGTGCTCATTAATTCAAGAAGATAGACCCAGAATTGTATAAACACAGTGGAGTCAGGGCTGGTGAATCACACCTTCAGTTTATAGAGGCCGGCAGAGGGGGGTTGGATGCTCTATATGAGCCCACACAAGCTAAGTTGCGGAAAGGAAAACAAGCATAATCCCACTGATAAAAGCAGGATTGTTCAGCGTTTATTTGGACATGCAGTGCCTGGTTGGGGTTAGACCCTAATGAGACAGCAGCCTGTCCAGAGTGGATTCATCACTGCTGGATTGGGGTTATCGCCCTTTACCGTGCCCCACTACTTTTAATCAGGCTCCTCTCCGGTCACTCCCTATCAGCAGCAGTCCATCTTTGGAGCCGTCAGCATCCATCAGAAGCTTCAGACAGGCCCGGGGAGCATAGCAGAGCGGTGCATTAGTAAATTATTGCTTTGTGGTTTAGCTTTAGTGTCTGTCACGTAACAGAGCACATGTGAAGTTAACATACACAGTACACATGTATGCACACATGCCTGTGTGTACTCGAGACTGTTATTTATAGGAGAACTGATAGAGATGAGATACTGTAGTAAAACCAGCAGCTTTAGTAGCTCTGTGCAGCAGAGCTGCGAGTCAAAAATGCACAAAAGCAACAGCTTTAGAAGCTGCTGAAAAATTGCGAAGAAGCTTTGAAAAGCTTATATCAGTACATTTCTAATTAAAGACAAACATAAGAGGACTAACAATTTAAATCTTGGCCTATATGGCTGCAACATATTTCTCCAATAAAGGCAAATTCATCTCCTGTCCTTACACAGTCTTAATGTGTGTGTTTGTGCGCGCCCGTTCGATTAGTTTAACTCAGGAGGTGATTTAGTGTTGTTTGTGTTACTTGCTGCCATGACATGACCCACTCCCACATCATCAACACGCCCCCACAACCCCAAATAAGCACATTAAAGTCACAACAGCTTTTAGTCTTGACATGACAGCGCAGCTCGTGGCTTGCATCTTTGTCTCAAAGAATAAATAAATATATTTTTTTTCTCTCCTACCTCCGGTCAAGTAAAATACACAAATATCAGAGTGTGAGGGGGGAGGCTTAAATCATTTGTTCTCGATGTTTACACCGGTTAAGTCGATAATCTCCATCTTGAGACAGTGATAAGTGATATAGCAGGGCGAGTCTTTACCATTACTTCTCTTTGGGAGTTTGCATAATGCAAAAACATCAGTTGGACCACATGTTCTTGGTAACTGGTCGTACGGGAGAATTCCCTTGAAAGTTAAAGAACAATGCCTGAAATTACACATTACCTTTTTTCAGCTTTTCATGGTAACAGAAGACAGCGTCATTGGTGTTTACTGAGGTGCCACAGAGATGTCTCCAGAAGATACAGTCTGTGTTGCAAGATGAGGGCCGCTGGACCGTGAGAACCCTAATGAGCACTGCTGGGTGAAGACACTTTGGTCAGAGTAGTGGGTTTTTAGTCAGTAAAGGGAAGTCTACAGCTACAAATGTTTAAGCCTACATCTGTTGTACAAATATAAGTAAATACATAACCTGTTTTCCCAACTTTTAAAAATTCTATTTGCACAAAACCAGCAAAAAATGTATGCAGTCTCTTTTTGAAAATTGGATTAAGGAGAATTGCATAATTTATGCTTGCGAGTAACCTACCATAGAGCGTTCACACAGGTACAGAGAGAGCAAGCAAATTCCACACAGAAAGGCCCTAGCTGGCCGAGAGATTCAAAACCACGACGAAGTGACAGTGTTAACCACCGCGCCACTCTACTGACCCATAGGAAGGAGAACTCAGTAGTTCAGTCATACCATACCAAACCCTTCACACGCAGTCTCCGCTCCTAGCAGACTGACACATGGTCAGGAGATATTGCACTGGCAGTCGTTTTAGGTCATTTTTCAAAAAGCAGTTGAGCCCTAAAGACTTAAAAAGAACCCCAAAGACTGAAATCGTGAGTCTCCAGGCAAATGTGCTCACACGGTGTGGTCATTGTCATGATGACTGTGGTAAATAAAACTATCCTTTTTTGTAAGTAAGAATTTACTTTGGCATGTTATGTGTGGTTAATGTTGTAAAAATGTGTATTTTAGCCCAATCCATGGTCTATTCTTAAATATAACAATAAATATACTTATTTATTGCTTAATCCTTTCAAAGTAGTTTTGGTGACTAAACCTAACCCCAGTGAAAAAAGGAAAAGTGAAAGATTATTGTTATGAAGTAATACCCCAGCATTTATTGCTCTAACTCTTGCAAAAATTGTTTTCTGGAGAGGTTTTCAAACCTGCCTATTAGAAAATTATGATAAATGGGTATCAGGTATGTTGAAATAAGGCAAGAATGGTTCCTGACCATGTGACCAGTTGGACAAGTTGGATCTTTAAGACTGGAAGATAAAGTGAAATGCACAAAAGGTTGCATTAGCAACCCATTAGCCTCATGACTGCTGGTAACCTATAGAACCAAGCTTAACCACGGAAATCACAATGTAACTTTAATTATATAAGAATTTATGTGCCAACATTTAGCAGAGAGAAGAAAAAAAACAGTAGCATTTCATGAGAGAAAATGGCCACTGTAAAATTGTCACTTAAACCTCTTTTGAATTAGGCCAGAAGTGTTTGCTACTAGCAACAAAATATCCACAAAAATTATTTTTATGCAGTTTTTTATGCCAATGTTCACTCTGTCAGTTTTACTTTAATTAGTCAGTTGCAGTTTTTTTTGGTTTCTGTTTTTTTGACATGGCACTTTGGAAAAAAATTTGTTGCATGCTGTGGTTGTTTTGCAGATTCATCCAATGTGAGCAGTTAAAATACATGTCAGCAAACAAGTATTGCCACATGGTCACCATCATAACGGCTTTTTAGTTATCAAAGATAAGCAAATGATTGAATGCACCTTAAATACAGAATTTTAATGAATGTAGAGAGAAACGTTTTTGTCCTTCAGATTTTACTTCTGCTATGTTTGTACGAAGCTTCAGCTTTTAAGGTCTTCCTTAAAAGCCCAATCTGAAATGTTTATTATCAAAACGTTTGCCTACTTACATCATCACTATTATAACAAGTCTGCAGTTCCACAGTTGAAACTTTTGTGAGCCTCAGTTTTGTTTGTTTCTTGAACTCTTTGGAAGCACCCAACATCTGTGATGTCTCAAAATCCTCACCCAGATTTCAAGTATCTATGTTTTATGATGTCTCTTCTTAAACATTTTAAAAATTACTTGCAGTGCCACTCTACAGATTGAAATCATGATCACAAACACCAAATTAAGTAACACACCAGTTTGACATAAAAAGTGGCAGCTAAGCTGGTTTAATAATGGAAAGTCAATTATAAACCTGTTTCTGATGCAGATCGTATAGCATCAATCCCATATGCAGTAATTACAGGCTGCGTAGCATGTGTCTGTGCATCGTGTGGCCTCCACTGCTGCTGCTGAGGAGCCCTGCATCCCGTCACGGGCTGTAATGGAAGCCAGATGTCTCCCTGTCTGTTTAAGGCTTATAATCAATAGCCTCACTCAGAGCAGCTCTGACTTTCTCTGCCTCGCTCTCCTCTCTGACAGCTTGTTATGAGAGGCTCTGTGAAGGAATGGCGTGTCTGTGTTGTGCACAAGTAGAAGTGTGTGAAGAGTGAGATTAACTAATTGGATTCCCCACATGAATTTTTTTGTTTGAAGGAGGTGGAGAAGGGTGAGAGGGAAGGGAAGAGATCCCTCCCTGTAGCCTCAACAGGCTACATGACACTGCAGACTTGTTCCTCCGGCCCCCTCCGACATCAGCTCTGGGAATGCAAGAGTGATGGAGGGAGGGGGATTCCCATGTAGAAAAAAAAATACAAATCTGTCCAAATAAATAACCTGAAGTGGCACTCGAAGCGATGCAGTGCATCTCCATTTTCTGTGACTGTTTCCTGCCATCACACAGGATCACTTTATATCTCAATCCACAAGCTTGTACCAGGAGAAACATTATGAAGCTGATGACTTTTTGTTTCAGCAGGAGAGGAAGTGAGGGGTATGTATGCAACACCGGGTTACTACAGAAAGAGGCAGAGGTGTGGCGATTGGAGTGTGCAGGTCATGACCTCCAACTTGTAATGTTCACCTGATGGATGTTGTGAGTCCGAGGTCAACTGTGTGTCACGGGGAAATAGAGTGAAGGCCAGTTATGCAAGGCTGCATGTGCAGCAATGGAAAAAGCTTCAAAACAATTACATTTAGAGACTCATTTGACACTACCAGGAATTAGACTACTTCCTAATAGTGCTATTTGTGGCACTGAAGCAAATCATAATCTTTTTATTTTATTTTAAATAACCTGTGTTAATAAAGGGATATGAATTAGCAGCTATTAATAGATAGCTGCAGAAAACCACATGGCACATAAACAACACTCATGGAAAATATGTTTGACCATGCTGGAAGTTCAGTCCAGCCTAATCTGGAGAGCATGAATGACAAAGATGCATTAAAAAAAGACAAAGCTATGATCAATGAAGCAGGAGATTCATGTTATTTTTGCTGGTTTTGCTATAGTTATGATGTACTTTCAAGGCAGTTACAATAGACTGTAAACAAAAGATGGACTCCCTGAGCCTTCACTTTAATGCTTTGGTACTCATTGTTAAACATCAACAAACATGAAAAACTGAAGATGCTTTTACATTATTGACATGCTGATATGTATGTATGTACAGTAGCAACCTGTTAATAATGAGGTAGACCTGTACAAAACAATACGCACCTTTACTATGTATTTTTCTTTAAATACAACCATCAACTATAAAACGAACATCGCGCTGTGTTAAATAATAACTGAAACACTTTGGTCAACCTGTGTTGTTTTTAAATGTGCTTATAAATAAATGAATAATAAATGAATAAATAATTAATTGAAACTGAGATTATATAAAAGGTTTTCAGTCATGACAGAGCAAGACATTGTTAGGGTTTTTCTGTAGACTTCTACTGAGCCTAACAACCACTGGCTGTTGGAAAAAAAATGTGTATTCCCTAACGAGTTAGTAGTGGTTCATGGAGCAAATTGGAAATGGAGTAAGTTCACCTTCAAAGTAAAAGTTCTGCCTCAAAAATGTAGCTAACATGTTTCAAAAGATGCACTTTTACTTTTGGGCAAATGGTCCCTGTTTCCAGTTTTTGTCACACTTTTCAGTTTCAGTAAAGAGAGCAGTTGGACAGTGTCTGTAGACAAGTCCATCACTTCCATTCAGACTATGTCTGCAGGGATAAGCAACCACTAGCGTCCGGGGAATACTCATTTTTCCTTTAGAACCAGTCGTTGCTTCTTGATTTATCTCTAAGTTTCACTCACTCAATCCTACATGGTTACCATGATTGTGTCACACGTCTCATGGTTAGCATCCACATGTCTGTACAGCCAGACTTGTCTTTGGAATCAGAGGAGTCAAACCCCTGCAGTCCTTTAGAGAGGCTACAGTTTTAAGTTCTCCTATAAATGCTGTGGTAATTGCAGAACCATGGAAGTTCATAAACCAACATCACAAAGTCGACGAACACCTTGAGGCGACTGTTGTTGTGATTTGGCGCTGTATAAATACAACTGAATTGAAGTGAACAGTTGTACAGACAGACAGCTTAATGATATTACACAATCTCATTTGTTTAGGATTTATACAGAAAGAGAGCGGGTGTGACTATAAAAACTGTGATTTGTGTTTATGTTTTCACTTCCACTGCTTACTTGGGTCTATTGGGTCCATCTGGCTACTTCTTCATGACAGAGCCTTGTTGTTGCCAGGTTTTAGCATTTATCTTGTTGGATACACTGCTGCATGAAAAACCCCAAGAAGGTATTCCAGCAAAAACAATCAGTAATGCAGCTGTCTGAAATTGTCCTTTAAAGCGAGTTATGTTTTTGCTTAATTCGCATATAAGAAAAATCAAAAGATGTATAAGATAATATAATGGATAAAACCAGCGGAGGAAGTATGCAGGTGTCTTAACATACAGGACTGTGTATTCATAGGCCTACTGGGTTAATTTGAAACCCACCAAACAGTCACATCTGTGCAAACACAACTTTTGGATGTTTATCTTTACCACTTTCATTTCATTCAAGAAGGTTTCTGTCCTTAGTTCAAGTGCAGTTTTTCTGAAGTTGGTCCTTCTGGTGTTTCTGGTATTAGCACTAACAGCTATTTAATGTACAGTAGACTGAGCAGAGCAGTTCCTGATGAGGAGCGGAGCGGAGCAGCAGATCTGGGGTTGAGGCCTCCATATGTCCATAGTGGGAATAACTCCATCTCTCCCTGATAAAGGCAGCTGGCTCTGGCGACGCTCAGTAAAGTTTTATAGTCAGATATGCACAGATGATTAGGCCAGCTGCGCAGTGTCATATATTCCTAAACAAACCCTGCAGGAACTGAACTCTCACCCCTTGCGCATATGGGTTACAGGGCTCGTACTCACACGCTTGTTCGTGCACTTAAATATGTGCAAACATTACGCACAGAGACACACGCACACACATAGCAGAGCAAGAAAGTCACAGCGTCCCGATTGGCTTGCACGAACGCGTGGACTACGTGACCCTTATTAAACCAGTAAAAATTAGAGTATCTGTCAGTGCATCAGAATTGGCTTTACTGGAACCACTCAAACACAAATAAGGACAGTAATTATGTTCTCTCACCCGCATCTGAATCTGTCTGCTAAATCAGTTAAAAGGAAGTGGGAATAAAGGATGTGAAACCGAGCAGTGATTTCTATAAATCACCTGTTCACTCTCACTTGCATGTCTCCTCTCTGGTTGCTGTGGTGACGAGTGTGTGGCGCTTTTCTCTATCCAAATTGTTTTGATCAAAGGAGCTGTTTAAAACTCAGCAGCCCCGAAAGCCCCAGCAGTTCTCTGTTTATTTTGGAACAAGAACAAGACAAACCCAAGTGACGTTTTATTTATTTTCCCGCTCTTGCCCTCTCCTCCCCTTAACAAGCAGAGTTGTGAAGAGGAATTCCTTGATAATCACTCAGTATCAGTCCAAAGTGTGTGTTCTCCAGAGTGTTGACATCAAACACACACACACACTCGCATGTATTTATAATGGAGTGTGACCAGGTCTAATGCTACAACAGTCAGATAATGAGGGGGGCAATATCAGATAAAAGCAGCATGAGCAATGAGGCAAGTGACATGCCTGATTGTGATTGGTCCCTGGGGTGGTCTAAATACTGCAGGCTTGCTGTCTCTCCCACAAATGTAAACAGGCCTGATTTAAAAGTGGTTTTGAAAATATTTTAATGATGAAAAAAAAAAACTCGGCGTTGGTATGCTGCGCTTTACCGTCGACTCTCGTTGCCATTTAAAAGTAGTGCTGCTTTACTCTGAATTTAAATAGAGGTTAGGGAACATTTGTGTTGCCTTTAAATGATAACATCTGATTTGATAAACGGAGAACATGTGGTGACTTGTCATTTACCCAATGAAGAGGCAAAAACACTGTTAGTCATTTGACATAAGCAATAGGGGATATACAGTTGGTCTTGGTATTCACTGACTGGTGTTTCGTTTTAGCTGTTCTCTATAAAACTGCATCTGCAAGCCACGATAAGCACCGAAAAGGGGAAATAAGGAAACCTCAGACTATACTCAGCAGACCTAACATTTATCTTCTGAGAGGCCACGCAGGTGAACTTAGCTGCATTTGTCAGGTTCTGTCTGAGTGTAACACGGCTTTTTTGAGCTGTACAACTTAACGCATCATACGGGAAAAACCACAGTCTTCTCCTAACTTTAGCTAAAGGGTTGTTGTTACCGAAACCCAGACACGGATGGGATTCTGCACACAAATTCCCAATCTGCAAAGTTGAAGCCCTCCATACCAGCCCCTATTCCAGTAAACACATAAACTTAGCATTTTAAACAGTCAAAAAACAAAAATAAGCAATAAAATAACTGTAAAAAATAACCTTGATAAGGCTCCGGGTGGTAAATGACATCAAAACAGTAAATCCTGTGTTTTTGTACTATTCAGCAAAATTTATGACAATAAAGAGTAGCAAAATGTTTTGGACACGCTATTTAGCTTCACTTTCTGAGTGATAAGGTGCCATTTAAAGGCTGGGTAACCCATAGCAACCTCCTGATTACAGCTAGTAAGGAAGTAGTTATATTTGCACTAATATTTGCTTTGTAAGAATTACCAATAGTAGAGTGAATCTACCCAGTCCCCATTCACCACTGCCTTTTAGGTGCATCACTGGATTGTGGGATATCTGTGTAGGGACAGCATTCTGGGCTCATCATCGGACACTTTCTGATGACGAGCAAGCTCAGAAAGGTAGGTAAAGCAGGTCATGGGTGCACAGTGTCCTCTGTTTCTAAGTCTGACTTACCTCTTGCTTGTCAAGGCTTCAAACCAGGACTGGAGCAGCTTTATGCAGTGCCTCTTACCTTCTTATTAATTGTACTGAAACTGGTTGTAATTCGTCAAAGTGATTCTCAATACATTGGAGTGAATGGTGCTAAGCAGCAAAGTAATTATTTGCACTTGCTTATAGATAAAATCCAATATTTTAGTTTAGATTAAGCTTATATAACACCAGTGTTGGGTAAGTTACTTTAAATGAGTAACTTAGTTACATTACTAGTTACTTCTATCAAAAGTAACTCAGTTACTTCAAGTTACT
>NW_005187442.1:2106665-2116477 GCF_000239375.1 Pundamilia nyererei | reverse complement strand
AACAGCTGATCAAGCTTAAAGGTGCTGCTGTTGTTTAACGCAACCTCCGCTGGTTTCTACTTTCTGGCGCGAAGTGGGCGATAAACAAACAAGAGCGAAAGCCGATCAGCTGATCATTGATCAGTTTAATGATTGAAGTAGAAACAGGAGAGGGAGGGGGGAGAATGAGAGGAGAAGAGGCAGCTGTGCAGCAAAGACAAAGAATAACTCCAGCTTGGTGTCTTTTTCATTCTAGCTGAAGTCCGGGACAAACTGTTCCTTTTCACCTCAATACGAAAGGCGTAATGTTTTCTCTGAATACGGGACAATTCCGTTTTTTAGGGGATGGTTGGCAACTCTAATAATTAACCTTATGAACAAAATAAAGTTCAATATCAGTAACATCATAGCACCCACCCAGCTATATAGAAACTCCGTCATGCTAGCTAGCACGCAGGACAAAAAAAGTCAGCATAACGAAAATAAACTGCACCTAAACTTGGTTTATATCTGACCCAGATAGACTGCAGGTCATAACTTCTTACCTGAAGTTCGGTTCACCTGACACTTGGACCGCCGGCCGCTTCGGGTCTCTCCTCTTGCCTCCCCTTTCCCTCATCCACCTGCTGGCCTCCACCACTTGCTAATGTTACTGAATCTGTGGAAGCTCCGCGATAGCCACCACAAGAAGTAACGAGTAACGACCCTATCTAAATCCTAGTAACGATTAACGCGTTCCTGGTTTTGGCATAATAACTAGTTACCGTGCTCGTTACCACAATAAAAACGTAGTTACTGTAACGTGTTACTTAATAACGCGTTATTCCCAACACTGTATAACACTGATCAAACACCTGAACTGAACCATAACAACACTAATGTGCTTTTGTTTTTTCTTACGGTGAAGTGTACCCATAAAATGTTGACAATCTGCAGATATATACTCATTTAACAGTGAAGGATTTAGGATGGGATGTTTTTCATATCCACTATCCCTCACCTGCACACTTCCAAACCATCTCAGCCTTGCCTCTCTAACTTTTACTCCAAACACATTGAAACAGAAAATTGCTAAAAGCTACAGCTCTATAGGGCCTTATTCATTCTGGGCTTTGAGTTCCTTTAGTTTTAAAAATTGTTTCATAACTGATAACATGCCAGCATTACATTCCATTCTAATAATGATGCAGCAACTTAGTTTCTAAGGGATGGAGCTTTATTACTTATGTTTCATATATTTTAATTTAACTGGGTTGCTAAAGTTGTAGGGCAGGAAGAAAACTTGTTCTTTTAAGTTAACCAGCTTCAACTTTGTGTCGAATCCATTCTGAAATTTGTACACGAGGCCTAAAATTTAACCTCATACTATGATATTCACATCACCGACAGAAATAACAATTTAATCCTCCTGAAAGCCAGAGCCAAGGTTGAATATGCTAGCAACTCTCTCATTTGCACACACATAACATCAACTCTATCTGATGCGTGGACATAGCGTACGGTTAGTCTAAAAGCCACAGGCACTTCGTCCCGGTTTCAGGCAGCAGAGTGAAAATTTGCTGCTGATGACAGGTCCAGTGAAATGAAAGTGCTTTTTACATCCTCCCTTTTGTGTTTGCATCTCAGTGGGCAGCCAGCGCTCGGCCATAATCCTCCTCCCAGTGTGTACATCACTCAGTGAATTCAGCCTCTATGGAAACAGGCAGGCGGTCGAACCGCTGCCATTTCACAGCCCTAATTAATATCAAACCTCTGCACCATTTACAAATTACAGCCTATACCACATGAGGTTGGCTCAAGACAACAGTCTGCAGTCTGCAATAAAATGGTTCCTTCATGGCCACCTTAAAAAGCAGGGTAGGTCAGAGGACTTTTAGCTTGTAACTGATTACCATTGGCCATCAGCTCAGAGTGTGGAGGCAGTGTATTGTTTGAGAAGGGTGGTGAAAAGAGCCTAAGTAGCGCTGTCCAGGTGGCAGATTCTCTGAGGGATTCTCCTCTGAGCGAGCCATCCAAGGACAGCCAGGAGAACTTTTTAGTGGAGGCAGTGGGGAAGGGTTTCTTTTCAGGCTGAGAGGGAGGAATGGGCCACCCCACAGTGCTCCGCTGGCTGTGGTCTGCAGTCAGTGCAGCAGTAGGTAACTGTGGAGCCAAGGTGGAGTGAGAAAGGAAGGGAGGAAACTCAGAGAGAAACCATGAAAAATGTGGAGCATGAAAATGTCTCCCTTGGTTTATGGCAGCGCAGCCTGGCTTCCAAGAGAAACACGTCTTTAAATTTAACTTGAGATGTTTCTCTCTCTTTTTTTTTCTTCCTTCTTCTTCTTCCACTCCCAACTGCTGGCAAGAGCCTGGTTTTGAAAGCAAAGCAAAGATGCTTGGAAACTGCGACCATGTTAAAAAAGCACTCAATAATGTGGCTTTTTGGAAATGTGGCGACAGCTTCTGTACGAGAGGGTCAGATTTCAGCGCTGGTGAACATGTTTGGTACTTGTGCAGCTGCAGAAAAGCCCTGAGTACCAGTAGTATTCAGAAAATCCCTTGATTTACACAGTGGTGGTGTATTTACTGAAGCCTAATGTGATGTGAGAGGAAGGGAATCGAGATCACGCAGATAAATATTCTGGGGATTGTTTTTGGTGATTTAAATTTCACATGCAGTATATCAGATATAAACTCTGGCTTGGCACTGTGGTCAGTTAATGTGCATTTGACTGTTTCTCCATAGCAACTTCAGCCACACTCTCCTCTAATACTCAGGGAAAAAGAAAATCCCAACTGTGTTTGGAATAAAAGGCTATAAATAAAAGACTTGATACTGGTTATTCCAGAGAATTGGATTAAAATGAGGGGGGGGCGGCTGGAAACATTTTGGCCTGGTATCAAATTAAAGCTTTGTACCATGCAATAATATTTTGCTAGTCTCGGGAGGAAGTCATCTCTCATGCCAATGATTCAGAGCTCATTTAGGGAAAAAAGCATGCAGCCGATCTCATAAATCAATGTTTGATGGAACAAACATACCTCGACACTCGCCTTCGTTAGTTACTGAATAAAATGCTCCATTGATGATGAACACATTTTTGGGGCTTTTTTAGTTTAAGGCACTCTAGCCAAAAGCTAACACCTCTGAGTGCAGCAGAGGCCAGAACATATTCATTAAGATCTAAGATATTCTAATGCTGTGTGCAAACACAGCTAGGGAGTGATCTGAAATGTCAGCAGTGGGACACACTTAAGTCATCATAGTGGTCAGAGTCCCCTTGCCTCATGTAAAGTATTTTGGTGCAAAAACTGATGACTAATCCAGAAAATTCCTCCTGAATAAGTGTTTTCCATGGGTTTCTCCAACACAGTGACAGTGTAAGAATTGTGTAAGATGACTGGTGACTGTGAAGCTGTGGTTATGAGTGCAAATGTCACAGTCAAAACTTTAAAACGGTGGATAAACACAGATATAATTTAAGGTCTGTTTGTGCCCACAGTCATGTGAATAAGAAAATTTCCGCAGGACTCTGTGCAGTTCTCACCTAAGTACACCCTTACTGCTTCAACAGGAATTAGGAGTGCCAGGTGCTACTAACCAAATGCACATGATTAACCTGAACATCTGCAAGTGTGATCACTACTAACAAAAGTATGAGTTTTGGCAGTTCTCTGATCTGGAGGGTTCAGGTGTGTTCTAGCACAATCCCACAATCTTCCCAGGAGTTGACATCCCGGCAAATTCACCCAAAGTTAAGACTGTGAAAAAAATCTATTAGCTATATCTCAGACTCATCAGGTTAGCTTGTTAAATGTTAAAGTTCATGACAGTACAGTTACTAAAAGACTTAACAAGTATGGGTTGTTGGAAGGGTTGTGAAAGGAAAAAAGCCTCTTCTCTCTAGAAAGAACATGACAGAGCAGCTAATGTTAACAAACCACAAGACTTCTGGAACAATCATCTTCGAACAGACGAGACAAAGTGGTGAAATGTATTGGTATAGTGCTTTACTTAGCCCCTAAAGAGCTTTACACTACATACAGTCATCCACCCATTCACACACTGGTGATGGCAAGCTACATTGTAACCACAGCTGCCCTGGGGCGCACTGACAGAGGTGAGGCTGCCGGACACTGGCGCCACCGGGCCCTCTGACCACCACCAGTAGGCAACGGGTGAAGTGACTTGCTCAAGGACACAGCAACTGAGACTGTCGGAGCCGGGGCTCAAACCGGCAACCTTCCGATTACAAGACGAACTGCCAACACGATCACCCCGAGTGGAGCTCTCACAGTGGAGATGTTTGGCCATAACACACAGCAACAACTGTGAAATATGGTGGTAGAGAGAGTCGGATGATGATTTGGATTAATTTTTCAGCCACAGGCCCTGGGAACTACGCAGACATTGAGCTGACCATGAAAGTATCGTAGAATGTGAGGGCTCTGCACGAGTCTAAATCTAATGCTGGGCAGAAACGATGTCATACAGCAGGATAATGATCCCAAGCACGGCAGCAAATTTATAACAGAATGGCTGAAAAACAAAATCAAGGTGTTGCAATGGCCCTGTCAAAGTCCAGACCTCAGCCCGACTGAATCGCTGCAGCGCGACCTAAACAGAGTTGTACATAAACAAACGCCTGCAAGCCTCAATGAAATGAAGCAACATTGTAAAGAAGAGTGGGGCAACACTGAGAGACTGAAATCATATGAAAATGATTAGTTATTGTTGCCAAAGGTGGTTCTACAAGCTACTAAATCACGACTGCAGAGTCCTGTGAAAACGTTCATATGATTTAACACAACTTTAACACAAAGTATGGTTTACACAGGGGTAACACCTCAAATGACAATGGGGCTGTTATTTTTCACATTTTTTTCCTTATTCTTTTTTTTATGAAGCAAACATGACACAAATTAGACATCACTGGATAGCAGCGCACCTCTTCTAATAAGTACATGTGGACACAACAAAAAAAAAGGTTCCTCCATGAAACTACTCACAACAAGTTTAGTGGAGCAGCCGCGTCATGATTTCTGGAAAGAAACACTGCTTGTGACCTTTTCATATTAAGCACAGGTTACTTCTGTCAAACTCGTGTAGCAGTCCCATTAGATCAGCTGACCCTAATGCCAGCCCATGTCAGCTGATACCCTTCTGTACATTCTTTTTGGCAAATGTCATATCGGGCTTTTCCCATCATCATCATCCACTTTTCAAACCTGCCTCAGTTTTTTTGGCACCTTGAGGCAAGTGCCATCAAGTTCCACTATATTAAAGAGAAGATATCGCTACACTCAGTGTCTTCAAAACCAGGAAGCTCACAGTTAAAGCACCTAGATGGCACTAAGGGCTGAGAGGTGAACTGTTCCTTTATATCAAATGTCACAAAGGAATGCCCTTAGCAGAGTAGGGTGGTCAACAATCACTAACAGACAACAACACATTAACAGTTTTCAGCCATTATCTGCCTGTAAGTACTGGATAAAGGTTTTTGTTGGTAACTTGGTGTCTTGGGTTTTTTTTGTACAACTTACAATACGAAAAAGGCGAGTTTGCATCAGCAGCTTGAAATAAAAGTCTTGATTATTTGGGATTCTTGAGCAAAAACAATCCAGTTATAGTGATCTCAACTAGGTCCCTATTCACAAAGGGTGACCGCAGTGGGCAGTGCCACTTTTACGCATATGTAGCGACTTCCACGGTCGCTGAAGGCCGGGGATGGAGCCTGCCTATTTGCCTGACACGCTGTCAACTTTACGCAATAATGCGAGAGGTGGAATTGCTTGCTTGTTTATTAAAGTGCTTTGAAAGTTTACAGAGTAATGTGATCGGCTCCCGATTCAGACTCTTAAAACATCACAGGCTCTCATGCACCAAGGGGAAACTCGCTGTGCAGCGGTCAACAAAAACTACGGCTACCCAGCCCTCCTCTCTGTCAAAATCAAAACCAGTGAATGACAGACTGACGACGCCCTCTTAATGTCGCCGCTAGCACCCACGTGACTCCAGTTACAAATCACCATAACAACCAAACAAATGAAAAACCCAGTGATCATCAAAATTCAATACATTTAGTTATGGCTCCAACAGCATATTTTTATACCAAATTCGCTTCTCGATGCAACCCTGAAAGGATGTTTGTCTCCTTGTATGCTCATTTCTTAGACAGTTGTGTAAACCACTACAACAATGAGCCACTAAACTGGATCAATGTAGGTAATGTAACTAAAATTAGTAACTGACTTTTATCAGATAAATAAAATAAAATTCGGTTCACTCCTCAGATAAACACCCTAAAGGAACCACTCTGTGTCCTTTGTAACCTTCCAACACACTTTAACCAGATATTCAGCTTGTAAAATACATGATGCATTGTTATTTAATAACCACAATAAAGGACTTAAAACTCTGCTGCTACAGCATTAAAGTGCAACATTTGCATGATAATCCAATAAACTCATTTGAAAGGGCTTAACGTGTAAGTTTAAGCAGTTAAGTGCCAGTTTAACACTTCTTCTTTCTAGGCTGGTTGAAGAAATTCATGCTCATTTTCTTGAAATGTTTACATCATGATCCTTATCCCTATCACCATGACAATTAAAGATGCTATCAAAATCATCTTCCAAAAGAGGAAGAAGCAGACTTACTAACATAAACCTTTATGTTTTTTTGCACGCAGCTTTTATCAGCGGCAGTTTCATAAGCACTTGTTCTGTTACTTTGTAGAGACATACGCAACACCATGGGCGCTAAGGCCTTGTCTGATGTGTTACAGCAACGCGGGAGAAATCTCCATCAGCCTATCGAGCAACTTCACAGATAATGCCTCAAAGCACTTGAGACGTCATGGCTTTTAGTCACGTTAATCTCTCAAGCACTGCTGACAGAAACCCCCTCCTCTGCTCTCACTGAGGTAATTTGTTGTACACAGTTACTTTTTCAAAGCGTTAAATATTGGCTGAAATCTGCGAGGTTGGTTTGTTTTATGGGTTGCCCTGTCCTGGGGCTGTCAAGAGGGACGTATAGGACAGCTTTTAATGGAGGCGGAAAGGCTGACATTAAATACAGGCCAGATGGACTTTCTCCTATCCTGCTCATAAAAGTTCTTAGGACAGTTCACAAATCAAGGCCTCTCAGTATTATGTTAAGGGTTCGGATTGTTATTGTTATTGTACATTTGCAAATACTAATGTAATTTATGGCTTTTTGAGGATAATTCGAGACTCAACCCACCCAGACATTTAATACACGAGTGTTTAACAGTTAATATTAGCTTGATAAAGTGCCCGGAGCTTTTACTGCCTTCCATGGAAACTGACTATCATAACTCTGACAACTTCTCATCCAGCAAGAATTAAGAGTGAAGAGGAAGATGAAGAGTGCCATCTACTTCTCTACCGTCCCAAGCCAAGTTTAGGAGAAGCGACGCTGAATCAAGCTTAGGGGTAAATAAAAGGCAGCAGGTATACTGTACGGCCAGGCATGGCGGCAGGAAAGTGAAATTCAAGATGCTAAAGTAAAACGGAAAACCCCCAGGTCTCTCGGGGGGCAGCGCTCTTTCCGGAGGAGAAGAGAGAGGACTCCGTAGTTGAGAGAGTTTCTGGTGGTCCAGGTTTTTTGGGTAACTCACTATGATGTTGCTGATTACATGACAAGAATGAGCGAAGAACTCTGAGTTTCCTGAGTGGATTAAGGGTGGAGATTAATTTGTGCATCACTGCAAATCATGCCACCACCCCATTTTCATTCTGTTTGGAAGATTTTAATCTAAAAAATGTTTAAATGTTTGCGCTATCTTCAGCTACATTTATGTCATAGTCTGAAAATTGGGATTTATCACACATACTAATGGTAACTTTATAATGAATAAGGAATACTGTTGCAGATTATCATATAGTCTTTTACATCCCTACATCCCCAGCAGGTCCCTGAGGTCATGTGATCATGAACTGGCGACTGTGCAGCATAAAAAAAACTGTGGAGTCTCTTTTATATGGCTGCTAAAAGCTCATTTTTTCAACATTTCTTTTAAATAATTAATAAAAAAAATCTTTATCTTTTTAGCATTTTACTGTGAAGCTCTCTATGATATTTATCTCGAAAGGGGCTTGACTTAGTGAAAATAGTTCCAGCTAGTCACGCTGTGATCAGCTTTATTGTTGTTCTTGGACTGAATTGATTAAACCCGAGTGAAAGCTGCACCTGTTTAAATCTGTCATTTAAGTAAATATAGAAATACCACAGGAGCACAATATTTGCAATATAGCAGGATTGTACAGATTCTTAACAAAATAAAATAAAATAAAATGCCTTTGAATCAAGAATATATATATATATATATATATATGTACAATTTTCAGTTCATTAATAGTTTTCGTGAAATCCTGGATGCCCATTGCCTAGGAGTACTGTGTGGCACTAACTCCAATAAATCCTCATACATCTTCCAGTGCTGGTGTTTAGGAGTTTAGGAAACATTGTAAAACAGTACAAAGCTTATTTATTAGCTTGTTTTCCCATAAAGTTCCTTCAGGCTTATTTTCCATCAACAGACCTTCTAGTAGCCGAGGCAGGTTGCTTCAGATTAATGCAAAAATTATCCTTGCTGTACAAGACGCACGACACTGGAGCTCTTAAATATATTTATACTCACATTAATAAACAACAGTGTGACTCAAACTGTCATCTTACACAACCAATACGCTGGCCTGTAGCTGGCCTGGAAAACACTTACACAGGAGGAATTTTCTGGAGAAGTCATCAATTGTTTTTTGGGTTTTCTTTTTTCGTAACAGAGTGCTTTACGTGACTCTGACAGCTATGATGACCACTCAGAAATGAATATTGATCTTTGTTATGACACTTACATTGTATTTAAAACTGCAGTATGAGGAATGAAGAGTTTGAGGAGATGTCACTGCGTTTTAGTCAAGATTTACGAGTGCCTTATAAAACAGAATTACTCCTACAGACACAGATAGACATAATAGACATGTAAAAGTGGGGAGTGTGTCATGACATCATGCTATTAAACATCCTTTAGCTCACTTCATTGCCCTGCACGTGCAGCTTTCTGTATATGGCTGCAACAATGTTGATTTTTTTTTTCCTGTTGCCTTCGTGATTGGCTAACTGGGACATTTCACTGGGTCACTGACATATCATTTGATGCTGGATTATGAGCGGCATCGTTTATTTGTATTTGGTGTGAATAGTGACTTCAGATGGGAGATTATGAATAGATGTTGATTGTATCTGTCTGGATGCATAAAATATACTAATCCGGGTCCTCGCTGCTATCTGGAGCCAGTAACTGTATACAAACTGTAAATTATCCTCTGGGTGTCTCCCCCGTTTTCGGCACTGCCTGAATTAACAGCGTCCAGAGGACAGAAATGCGCTTCCACGAGGGCAAACATTTATTTACGGTAGATTTACAAATTATTATGTTTTAAAACTAATGTTGCATTTAAAATGTTTAAACAATGATAAGTTCGTTTGGTGTTTCCAAATAATAATAAAAAATTAGCTACATATTGATATTAATCGTCTTTTATTTTCGCAGATTATTCTTTTGGACAGCAGCTGCTATTAACCTTCATGAAAATAAAAAAATAAATGTAACAAAAGTTACCTACATTATTTTTCTGAAATTTATTGCTGTTTGTGTTAGTTGAATTTTCTAGTTGCACTGTTTACAAGCAAACAGCCAAGCATGCATCGCACAGAATATCTTTGTTAATAGTGTGGCTATGATAGTAATAATAATAATAATACGATTTTCAAGGTAAGAAAACATTTTATTTACAACATTTTCAGTGCAAATGATTAACAAAATTATATA
>NW_005187442.1:2104686-2106643 GCF_000239375.1 Pundamilia nyererei | reverse complement strand
TATATATATATATATATATAACATGAACACTGGCGTGATGTTCTGAGATCTCATTCATAACGTGAAACGAGTGGTTCATAACCTCAAAATAAAATTCACAACCCCGTATTTCCTTCGCATGAGGAAAACATCATGCACACAGAAGCTCTTGAGAGGAAAACGACAGTAAGCAGACACTGGAGGAGGCCGGAAGTCTGCCTTTTGTTTCTTTTCTTTTTTCTTTAAACTTTACGTGCACTGTGGTTTTATTATAAGGCCAAAACAGAGATCAAATTTAGTAAAATTCACACCATAATCTGCAGCATGCTGGGTGTATTTAGCAATAGAGCTGTCTATTTGCGTCACGTGTTTCCAGGAATTAAACCGACCTTTCAAGCTTAACTTCTCCACCACAGCAGCGGGAAGTGATACTGCTTCCCCGGCGTCTGAACATACTGTCGTTCTTCTGTCAGATTTTTTGTTTTTTTTTAATAAATTCTCATTCTTCTAATGATTGTTCGTGACCTAAATACGTCCTCATATTAGCACCTGTGATGCCGCTGTGTCTGTGACTGTGGCCACCGTCTCTGTGCTGCTCGCCGGCGCGCTCCCGCTCATGATCACGCTGGGCTTATTGTGCTCAGAAATGTCCAAGTGTCCATCAGCGCTTTCCTCCCCGGCCTCGTCGGATTCACAATCGCTCCCGCCTTCGCTCTCACACTCAGACTCCAGCGGCTCTTTGGGCTCCCTGCCGCCGGACTCAGACAGACTCTTCTCGCCCTTCTCGTCCTTCTCCTTGTCCTTCTGGGCCTGCGCTTCTTTGGAGTGTCTCCACTTCATGCGTCTGTTCTGAAACCAAACCTTCACCTGAAAGCAAACATTTAAGTCAGGAAGCGTTAAATTCTTGTACTCCCCTTCCCCTAAACAACCCCTAAACCTTCACACAAACTGGAGCAGCATTTCAAGGGTTAAACAGTTTTTGTTCAAGGGAAAAAAATCCCAATATTTTCTTTCTTTCCTCTCTTGTTAAAAATGAAAAATAGTCGACACAATTCAAGGCAAACCACTGCCCAGGAACATTTCACTTTACCAGGTGAATCCCACTGGTACAAAGGAGCAGTCCAAAAGCAATAAACACCACAAATGCAAATGCAAAAGCAAAAGCTATAAAACCTCTGCAGATGACAAGAAGTTGGAACCCTCATATAAAATATATCCTCAAATGTGATATAATAAAAATATATGATTAATTAAATATGAGAATCTGTTTCTATTTTAGTTATTAGCATTAATGTTGCTTGGTGAGATTAAATGACGCTAAGTGAAGAAATGCAAACACAAAAGAAACGTGGCGAAAGGTTGCCCAATATAGGGTGAGATCTGGCACATGGCAGAAGGCCTCTTAGCCAATCATATTGCACCATACAGTCACAATGCTGCCTGAGGTAGAGGTAAAAGCCTGTTAGGATTTCAGCTTTGTTACTCATTTCCTTTTTTTTCTTTGTTCTTTATATAAACGAGCCCAAAAAAAAAGACAGAAAAATTAAGAAGAAAAAAGATTGAAAACAACGTTTTTGGAGAATTACAAATGTGGGGAGGCACAAAAATCATCTGACCTCTTCACTGGCTGCAAGTGAGGACGCTGAGTTTGGCAACAGCTGGGTTAACTATCTTACAGTGAAGTATGAGAAACAAGCACACTGTGGGTATTTTACAGTGTGTGCAATGATTTAGAGGGCAGAGAGGTCAGCTTTTACAGCAGGGGAATTAGGCTAAACATAAACTTTGACTGGGCAATTTTATGGGGGTAAATGGGTTCATAACTCGAGTGTATTTAAAATGCCTCATGTCTTGTTGCCTTGACTTCTCCTGGATCGACTTTAAAAGATACCTTAGGTTACGTAAAATAAATATATGAAAGCGGGTTTACTTGAGCTGTTGATAAAATAAATAAAATAAATTACTAATCTGCAAAATC
>NW_005187442.1:2102739-2104610 GCF_000239375.1 Pundamilia nyererei | reverse complement strand
AAGAAGAAGAAGAAGAAGAAGAAGAAGAAGAAGAAAAACAATGACAAAAACAGGCCAGTGCAGGCCCCATTCTCCTGAGTAAACACTGCATCTTACCTGAGCGTCTGTCAGTCCCAGCATGGCAGCCAGCTGCTTTCTGTCTGGCTTGGTGACGTACTTCTGTATTTCAAATCTTTTCTCCAGTCCTTTCCTCTGCAGGTTTGAAAACACTGCTCTGGACCATGACCTTTTCCTCTTGTACGTCTGAGGCATCGTGTCTTTTGTGAGGACAGCGTATGGACCTAAATGGAGAAAAAAGAAAGAAAAGGACAAAAGAAAAGAAAACACGATGAGGTTAAAAAAATAGACTCCAACAGTCATAGTGGACATTCTCAGCAGGTGTGTCACACATTAAAAAAGATATTAGATTTTTTTCCGTCTGCTACAGTCCTATAGTGTGATGTCTACCTGGGAAGGTGTCCTGAAACTGATGCTGGCCTGATTGTCTGCTGCTGCTGCAGCCTAGTGAACTCATCATGGAGGACGCGTCGCTCATCCCGTGGTCTATGGAGGAGAAGAACTGGCTGGCTGAAGGCTGAACGGGGACGTGGATGCCTGACTGACGGTTCGAGCTAACGATGGATGCGAGATCTGTTATAGAGAGCGAGAGATGAGGGGCTTCAGTCAGCACACAATTATCGCAGAGACACACACTTACACCTCCGCTCTTTTCTGCTGGGGGCAAACATTGTCAAGTTTAAAATAAAGTTTGGGGGGATGGGGGGGGGACCTTTCTGACTTTATAACCCGGATTTGATTTGGTTAAAGTACTGCGTAACAATCTTCCAGCTGCGTTGTTGAAGTTTGAAGCTGATCCTGACCTCTGACCTCTTGTTAGGGGGGCAAGAGAGGAGATTTCCCCACAGGACTCGTTAATGCGAGACTATGTGCGCCCGGACTCTGTCACCAATCTGTCAGTGCTATAAAGTGGAGCAGGTTGCTTCTGGTTTCAGTTTCTAAGCTTTGGATGTGATTTTGTGTTGTCTTCTTGTACAGCTATGTGGTATGATAGAAATATTTAAGGTAATAAACACACCCCTGTTTTGTTGTTTAACCGCCTCTAAAATGTAACTTGAGTGGGATAAAAACCTCTCCGCTCACCTCTTAGTGACGACTTTTCTTTGCATTTTGGATCAAAGTCTGTTGACAGTATCCGATCAATTCCAAATTTGAGGTCTTTGCTTGAAGGCGGGGGGACTTGTTGGGAGTTAAATGCCGTTCTGGGTACTGATGTTAGTTGTAGTCCGTGTCTGTGGTAGGGTGACGCCGGATTCACCCTGGCACCGTACGGCTCCGGCGCAACGGGAGAAGGGCGCAGCGGAGAGTTGCCCGAGTGCCCCTGCTGTGCGCGATGGTGGTGGTGTCCCATGTGCACCATGAGTGCCGACGATCCCGAGATGTTCTCCGCATCTCCAGCCTGCAAAATGTCTGCGATGCAAAACGAGGGTTTCTTCATGGTATCCACAGCGAAGCCCCCCGCGCAGTACGCGGACCAGAGGCTGAAGTTTGATGCATAAAACGGATTGAGCCCGGCCGTGTACATCCCGGAGCTTCTAATGCGTCGCGCTGTTGCTCAGAAGTGGGTATAAAAGGACAGGCATGTAAAAAAGCACGGGTAGCGTTTTAGGAGGACAGATGATCGTGCTCTTTGTGTAAGTGCCAAATCGCTCTCTCAACTCTGAAATCCTAACCCTGCAGTTCCACTCTGAAGTTTCTCCGCTGACACTGATTGGTCGCTGTCGGAGCCAATGGATGTTGTGCATTTGCTCACATCACGCCCTTGTAAATGAGGATGATGTGTAACATAGTCTCTCTCTCTTTCACACACACAC
>NW_005187442.1:2095716-2101886 GCF_000239375.1 Pundamilia nyererei | reverse complement strand
ATTTTTAGCATCTCTGATCTGATAATACTGTTTTTCTAAGTGTGACTGTCTGCGCTGTCTGCATTTTGAGTTTAAATGAACTGCCCTTCACTTTCTTCTCCTCTGATACTGTCTTGTCTTGATTCTGTTTTCGGGTCCCCCTCCTCCTTCCTCAAAGACTCCGATTGCATGTTTCTCTTGCATGTGTTGAAACAATGGCTTCTGAAGTTCGCATTCATTTAGTCTTGATTCATGCGGGCGGAAGGGCCGATGACCCTGACTGCCCGCTATCATGATGTTTTCGAGTGACACTTTTCCGGGTTAAATTTAGAAATGACATTTAACGTTTGCCCTCCACCGTGCAGTCAAAACAATCCAGGGAAGAGGATGTAGCAGACGCAGCACGCCTCGAGTTATTTCAGGTGCAGCTGATGAGCTTTTTCGGTGGGAAGTTTATAAGAAAACAGGGCCTCAGATCGGCCTTTACGCACAGCTTGTCACTGCACAAACTGTGAATGGCAGGGAGAGAGTGGAAACTACCAAACCCATTTTAGCCCAGTCAAGTTTCATAGCTCGGGAGAGCACTCCTGCTTTGAAAATACAAGTTCTGGCGCACATTTATGAGCCAATCTGGAAAACGTAAGAAACTGCAGAAAGTGAGTATGAGAGTAAGAATTCGGCGCATACAACGCAAAAGGAGGCACGGAGAGAACAGCGTTTTTAACGATTTTAAAGACATCAGGCCATAGGGCTTTCCGTGCCAAACAGCTTTTCATTTAAGCAATTTTTAAAGTTCTTAAAGTGACAGTACCGGTGTTCACCTTTCGAGGGTACCCCCAAAAGAAAAAAATCTTTGGAAGGAAAAAAATGCTGATTTCACATATTTTACTGATGATTTGTGGAACTAATTCTTCACCTTTATCGCTCCTTTCCTCGGTGAAGCTGAATAAATGATGGCAGGTGGTACAGAGCCAGCGATTGTGCCTGGCTCTGGTTAAGGGACTGTAAGTGCATGAGACTTGAATGAGTGTGACTGGGGTTTTCTGAAGTAGTCTGAACACAGAATATGTCATCCAAATATCGTGTGTGTCACCTATTAGTCAAGCCCTTAATGGAAGTAAAGACTGCTTATTCCACGATTAGTGCAGCTTCCCAGTTACGCACTGTGCTCCAAACCTTCTGCATGAGACAGAGATATTTTTATTTTATTGTACAGTTAGAGTTTGGCCTTCTTTGCAGGTTTAGAATTGATATGAAAAATGATAATCGTAATATTTAATATCTAACTAACCTTTCTGACTTGAACTTTCTAATTTAAAAAAAATCAAATACAGGAAAAATAGATCTCAAAACATTTACAGTGCCTGCATATACACTATACGTGTGTATTACATGCAAAAATAACTGTAAAAAATAACTGTAATGTGACCGTGTTCGTGCAATTTTAGTATCTTTTAAAAAATCATATTTGTAGTGCATTTGGTTTTATGGGGCAGAAGAGAACAAGTGAGGGTGAGTGTTGGGGGAGGTTGAGTGAAATCTGGGCTGGGGGAATCACGTTGGGTCTCACCTACTGTGAAGGTTTTAGGACTGACTTCACTGTGTGCATGCACTGGGTTTGGTGTGTTCTCATCCTTCTAAGGGTGGTGTGCGCATTTTTAGGCTGCAGAACTGGTGCGGAGGCATCCCTCGGGCGTCATAGCTTCGCCCCCCCCTCCCCCCGACCCCATTTTAAAGTGTACCAGTTTTAAAGTACAGCCGGTCATTTTACCTGTACTTTTTGTGGCTGTTGTTAGATTTCAGGACTCTGACAGATAACCAGTTTTTACATAACATATTATAAGGTAGTTTAAGGGTTGCTTTTCTGTAGAAGATATCCAAAAAGTATGAATCTTTTTTACTGTTCTGCTAGTAATACTTCTGTGCTCATAAACACAGAGTTCATTTACTCGTAATTGGAGGGTTTTTCAAAATTATTGTGTCTATTTCTTGATTTTCCTACATCACAGGTTTCGAAGACTTCTTCCATCAGGCTAAAATCTCCAACCTTTGAGTTTATTTTAAAAAGTCCAAGAAAATTGAGGACCCCCCCCCCCCGTGACTGAGGTCTCACCGCCCATTAAAAGACCAATAAAATATGTTAGAAGATTAAAACGCTAATGAGGGTTTAGCTGAACAATCAACTGCAGAGTGCAATCAGAGCTCAAACAAACAACATGAAACCCCAAATCTCAAAGCGTTCATGAGTCACATGCTAGCTGTGGGGGGAAAACAAAGCCGTGCAATCTTGCGCTGTTGACTACCTGAAGTTTAAAGCGTCCGACGGAGCCTATTGTTGTCGCCTGATTGCTCGCTGTGTGTTTTTCAGGAAGTCTTATCAGGCGGAGGAAAACTGAATGAGCACCTCGCACCGTAGCCCTGCAGGATCACATGCTGCTGGACAGAATTAAACGATTTCCATTATTACACCGAGAATTATTGCTCCCCTCTCGTAAGGCTCCAGTTCAGGCCAAGATTACTATTTCTGGCAATGTTTGCCTCAGGAAGGAACTTTCGCAGATTTAATGGGACCTGGGCCATTGTACACAGCCTTCTGTATGGCACACTGCCACCATTTCCACAGAGAGAAAAAAGAACTTAGGGATATGTTTAAAGTCAGTTCAAAACAAGCCCGTCCCGTTTGTGTGACCCTGAACACATCCCGTGTATTTCAGACGCTGAACTCTGTCCGAGGTTGAAATGAATGGTCTCTAATTTACACGCAGGAGGTTAAATGTCAAAGTGACAGCAACCATAGTCTGCTTTTTTTTTTCTTTTTTCTTTTTGAATGACTGACTGAATGAAACACGGATGATTGTTCGTCCAATTACGACTACTTTTGATCATATAGTAAACATGGTTATGGATATATGGATAACAGTATTGAGGATGGTTTTAACCTAGCAAAAGTAGAAGTGCCACAGCGCATTTAGAAGAGAACAAAAACAAAATCGTTCTTTAGGCACAAAGTGGCTTATTTCTATAACACATCATATCATTTTTACTCATGAATAAATCGTGGGTAAGCTCCGTTTTAATGCTTAAGTTATATCAGTGTGTTTTATTTCATGCCGATACAGGACATTAGATATGAGATAATTTAGCAGAAGGAATATAAAGTAAGATATAATAAAGAAAAAAACATAAACACGTGCAAATGTACTTAGGCCCTTTTTCATTTCTGACTCCGAATAAGCAATTTATATAAATATCCATTGTTATTACTAATCATTAAATTCATTAATCATAAATATTTATGTAATTAAATGAAACCCTTTTACAATTTTACACGCTCTGTGATCAGCAGGTTATGGGTTAAATAGTGATTATTTACACAGATAACATGTGGAATATTAATGACATACGATGGTATGTCGAGTAGCTCCCCCCAGTGACAGCAATGAAAAACCGCTCTCTCTGTTATTGCGCCGTGCTGACTTTTTTAAGGTGGTAAATTTGCTTATTCCAAGCATTCAAAAGAACAAAGTGCATTTTGTTTTTATTTATTTACATTTTTTAATGAAACAATAACTTGCACGTTCAAAAATAAAGCATTACTCTACACGTTAATCTCTTGTATATAAAGAAGCCGATTGTTTGAAAAGGAATGGAAAGAAGGATAAATTTATGTTAATCCCATCCCTTCGTCTCTTTACAGTAATTACAATATTCTTTTTTTTTTCAATTAACCGGTTCATGTCCCATATACACATGTGTGTATACAATTTACCAACACCTACTTATCTGTACATAGAATCATTCATACACACAGACACTTACTGACAGTACATCATGCATATTTATCCTGTATTAAATAAATAATCCTTCTTATGCTGTAATATATATGTATTCATGCTTATATGCGTTTTCAGTTATGAATACATACACATGTACACAATCATTCACATATATCAGTGCACCACACATACCATTTGGTACACTGATGAAAACATTCCACACACGTTTTATATACTTTTGATTTTTTTAAAGTATTTTTAAGACGGAAAAATGTT
Organism: Pundamilia nyererei; assembly: GCF_000239375.1. Classification (NCBI taxonomy): domain Eukaryota; kingdom Metazoa; phylum Chordata; class Actinopteri; order Cichliformes; family Cichlidae; genus Pundamilia; species Pundamilia nyererei. Next base: position 2,097,855 of record NW_005187442.1, on the reverse strand, counting down.
TGAACACTGATGCTGTTCTGCTGAAACTTTTCACTCCACAGACTAACACACAAAGGATTTTCATTGCTGTTCATGTTTTGCGGTCCTTTAAATAAAACCTTCCACTCAGATAGACACCTAACCCTGTATTTGAATAAACAGACGAGTATTTGCAGCTGGCTTGAAAAAGGGAAGAAAGAAAACACTTAAAGATGCCACTGTTGTTGTTTTACATTAGGACACTGTGTAGTTTTGTAGAATAAATGAAAAAACAAATCAGTCACAAAAATAGTTTTATGATTTTTCTTGCTTATTTGAGCCTCCTGAGAGCAAGCGTCCTCATATTGGGATACTGCATTTTTGGATTTTCTGCACCTTAAACTTTATTCTGCTCAATAAAGTGTTTTGTACTAATTTAAAGAGTGTTTAAAGAGTTTTTAAAAACTGTTTTCTGTTCAAAATTGCTGTTTGGTTTCTGTACTTAACATTTACAGCAAATTTCAAAAAGCTAGGATTAAAAGTCGGAATTTAAGATTATTTTTACATTTCCATGGCTAGAGGAAAATTAGTTTTTTGCTGCCAGTATTCCTATTATACTAGCAAAACAAAAGAAAAACACACCAAATAAGAAAGAAAAGTGTTCAGTACTGGTACTACTGCTACAATAATACCAGTAATCCAAACATATGGTATTTGTCAGGATTTAAGTATATAGCACTCAAAATTTAAAAAGTCACGAAGGCTTTTAGTGAGAATAAACTGAGAATAAACTATTTTTACTCGTGTGAGTGACATTTTTAATATTACAGGACAAACTCACATGTAGCTGCTGTTTTTTATGTGCATCCCATGTCTGTTATGTATAATACTTCAATCCACTTCACCCACTTTACATGAAAACGTCAATTTTATTGCACGTTTTAATACCCCATTTGATGATGATATGAGTTGTTGATATGAGTGAGGACGAGAAAGCAAGAAATTATAGTTGCCACATTGCCACATGAATGCAAGATACATACATAAATAAAATAGAATAAATAAATAAAAAATCAGAAAATACCTTATACATATTATGGGAAAAGGTAAACTTTTTAGGGGTTTTCTGGCTGTCGGTGAAAGTCTAGAGTTGGCCGCATCTGCTTTGAATTAAAACGTCAGTTTTAGAAATCATGAAATCTGCAGCTTTTTTTGTCCAATAACCTGCTGATCGCCCACGTGTTTTTATAACTATCTGAAGAAAAAGACGGATTATGGCAGGTACCGAAAATGAATCCGCTATGCTGAGATCCTGTGAGAGTAAATCCCATTACAGCACCGTGTTTCCTTTTGTGGTATCTGGGTTTTCACTCTCTGCTCTGCGCAGTCATAGTTGGACACATTAAGTGATCATTAGCTGGACATTGGAGTGGCAGACTAATCACACTCACCACAGTCCGGCCTCTGCTGTAAACAACCTAAGGGCCACGCTTTAATGGAGGCTTTTAAAATATGATGGTGACTCGGTGCCTTTGAGCAAAGCCGTCTGTTTACATTAAAACAGATTAAAGTCGCTTCTTGTACAGAGGTTCGGGGCCCTCTGCAGCCCCAGTGTGCAAATGTACACACGTATAAACCCCGCGTACTGTAAGCAGCTGCGGGCTGAAAGCTGCAGGAGAGGAGCCTACTAATAGAAACACAAAAGGTCATAATAACAAACCATTAGGCTCGCTGGCTCTCCAGAGGGGTGCCACGAGGAGCATGAACCAGCAGGCCATTGCAGTCAGATCTGCTTAAAAATGTCATTTTCCAATTAAGTGGGGGGGAAATGCGCAAAATAAGTTACTAAAAAGTCACACACTGTATAGAAATCTTTCTGCAGATGCACCGAGGGCACAAGGTTTGATGCAGAGCAGCTCAGCCTGGAGCTTTTAATAGTTCATACAGGCAAACCCGCTGCTCTCTAACGCTGGTTGACTGAAAAGGTTTGGTCTGCTTCAGATATGATAATAACAGCTTCCGCGTGAGTAAAGTTAAAGTGAATTAGATTAAAATGACAGGCACTAATTATAAGGTTGCAGGTCTGTCTATCTATCTATCTATCTATCTATCTATCTATCTATCTATCTATCTATCTATCTATCTATCTATCTATCTATCTATCTATCTATCTATCTATCT
>NW_005187442.1:2048120-2095696 GCF_000239375.1 Pundamilia nyererei | reverse complement strand
TCTATCTATCTATCTATCTATCTATCTATCTATCTATCTATCTATCTATCTATCTATCTATCTATCTATCTATCTATCTATCTATCTATCTATCTGTTATTTTTGTTATACTTGTAGCTCGGTTTGTCTCTGGGGAGATCAGATCACACTGGGAAAAGTCAGTCCACAATAGCAGCTACTGGAAATCATTTTCCACGCTGTCCCAGGAGTGTATTTTTTCTATGTCTTTATCCAGCTGTTCGAGCTGTAAACATGTTTCTCTCATATAAATTTGGTTTCACGTATTGTAAAGAAAATAAAGAAAATGCTCCGAACTAATTCATTTACTCTTACTGAAAATAAAAACATGTCCAGACTTTTAGTTTAACCCCCCTATAAGGAAATAAAACCTCACATAAATTAAACTTAATCGATTCCCTTTAAATGATTTCTCGACACATTTAACAGGTTTCATTGTAGGCTGCTTATTTTTCAGGGTTACTGATGTTACCCGTCGCTGTAATTCTTATAGTTGGAGCTATATCTATTACACTACAGTTATTTATTTTAGAATGTGAGTATCGCAGTACTGCAGACAGTATAACGCAGGCAATGACAGGGTCGGAGGCAATGACAGAAAGCAGCCACACACGTTGAAGAGCGGCCTTCTATTTTCAGCAAAATGCTGCCATCTAGCGGCCAGTTTCTTCTTTGCTGAGACAGACTGCCGGTCTGCAGTGAATGTGTTCGCATGTGTGTGTGCCTGTATTCCTCATGCTGCATGGCCCCATTTTTTAAGGACAGAAAGCAGGTCTTTGTTAGAGTTTTAGGAAAATAATTTAAGCCAAAGTGAAAAGTATTCCAAAAGTCTTAAATTTAATATTTCTCACAAATAGTAAACCAGAGCGTGGATCACATCTGTAATACTGGGAGCCACTTCTCTTTGGTCAGGGTGGAGTCCATTCACATTTTAGTGCCTGTTTCCAACTCCAGCGGAGCGAACACCCCCACACTTGACTGTTCCCACCACCATATTTCACTGTGGGTTTGATACACCGTGGGTATCATTCTCTCTGCTGTTAGTCTGTTACATACACCCCTCTGTTACAGCCACAAATCTCAGACTTCACATCATCTGTAAATGGGTCTTTTTTCCATAGTCTACTGTGAAATGCTGGTATGTCTCTGCCTGCCATGAGTGTTTGGCCTTGAGACTGTACTTGCCGTCTGAGACCACTAAAAAGCAGCACTCTTTGGACAGGACCTTTGCTGACTAGAGGCTTGTGTTCATTATTTAGCATATTTTGTATCTGAGATGAAGTTAATTTTCTATGAATAAACAGAATTTGATGGTTTGATTATCTAGTGGTGTGGTCTGTACTGTAGTCATATTTGGCCTGCCTGATTGTGGATTTAGCCAATCCAGTTTCCACAAAGTGTAAAAGAGTAGCCTGCCTGACACCGCCTCCTTAAAAACCTCCAGTTTAGTCTTCACTGGAGAGCATGAAAGCCACTTTATGAACTTAGTACTGATGCCATGTTTCCCATTATCCCATCAGGCAACCATAAAGCCCTATTTATACAAAAACAACAATTCAAAGTGATTTACTTAAACAAGCCTTTCATGATCGATAAAATCCATTTGAGTATGATGAACACTGCTTCAGAGGAAGAATAAAACTTAAAGAAATCTGAACTTGATGTGACTCTCCTGTTCAACCACATGTCAAAGGTGCTCTATTGGATTGACATGCGAAACTAGCTGGATATTTTCTCTTTTTCTGACCTTTTCTCTGTAAATCTAGCTTTAGTTACACAGGAAAGTTGCCATTGATGAGCATTTTCTGAAATACTCTTTATCTTCTTTATTTTCTTCCCAGTTCTACTGTTCGGTTTAAACTTCAGCAGGTTGCCTTACTTTGTCTGCTTGCTTGCATGAGTTGCTCCGATGTGATTGGCTGATGAGATATTTGCATTAACAAACAATTAAACAGGTGCACCTAACAAAGTAGCCATTGAGTGTATATTATCGCTTCTACATTCAAATGATGGGGTTTTATACTTAAAATTGTGCTCTTGAGCTTTTGGACTAGAATGAATATAATAGAATATAATTTAAAAATTCTCAAAGTCAAAGATCTATTTCTACCTGTTTTGTTACATGAATGCACCTTCATTTAACAATGAATAGAGCCTCTCTTTGCTCTTTAATGAGCCCAGTTTCTTGGTTTCGCTCCACATGGTGTTAGATTCTGCTCCTCGTTGGAACGATCGTGATCACCTCCGTTCTCCTGATTTGTCAGCTCAGTTCTGGATTCAGAGCTGCTGACTGTGGAGGGCACTGTTGTCCACTGGACTACTTTTTATGTCATGAAAACTTTTGAGGAAACTTTGGTTAATCGCATGATTGAAGCTAGATACTCCTTTAAAAAAAAGCGAGCATGTATAAAGTTGTTTTTGTTTTAAAAAGCAATTTATGCTCTAAAGTTTCTCTAAATTTTTATGCTATTTTGGTTACAACAAATAAAAAACAGAAAAATAAAATTTACTTAAATAAATCAAAGTAATCAATCATTTTATATTTTTCAAAAATGAACACCTGCCGTCTATTAAACAAAACCCACAATAACATTATCTTGTTCTTCGTGTGTTCACATGGATAATTACCACGTGTCAATGTGCATGTGGTCTGTTAACACATTTTCCTTCTTCCTGTTCCGCTACACATACAAAGATCTCTGGGGGGGTTTCAGTTTAACCTCTGACCTCTCGTAGAAGGGCTGTTGACTTGGCTCAGGAAGTGAAAGCAGGTGTCAGCTGCTGGTGTTGGTGTGATTAAAGCTTTTTAATGATGCATTTTTCTAAACTTGAGGGTTAGATTTTGAACAGTATTTCCTATACTTTCACTAGATTATCTTAAACAGGAGTTAATCAGCTGCTTGTTATGGGTCAGTAAAAAACTGGTGTTTTATTGTTTATTGTATCTTACATGATCATTAGTGCCGTTTTCTCTAATAGCAAATTTATGATTGAAATGGGGAAAAAAATCTGGAATTAGCTTCTGGGTCTGAAAAACTCAGGAGGAATAGGCTTAAATTTGGGCAACTCCTCTGATTCTAGAAACAAGTCCAGTTTATAGTCATCTGTCGAATCTATGACTTCAGGAAAAAGATTCCTGGTAAGTTTATGGGCTCAGTCCCTAGTTTAAAGCTTTATTCAATATATGGTGATGTTCAGTTTGCAATGACCTAGCCACCTGCTCATTGGATGCCCTTCTCCTATCTTCCTGCACTGTCTGTAGCCAAGAGAGGCAAGTAACTCTTCCCTCAACACTGCTACTGTCCCTTTACCCATCAAAACGACCTCTTTCACCCATGTTCTTATAAAAAAAACAAACAAAAAAAAAAAAACCCTGGTCCAACAACCTTGATAACTTCAGGCTCATTTCCAACTTTCAGTTTATCTCTAAAATCCTGAATCCCACAGTAATAAAATAAAAAAATTAAAAATTGTTTATTTATTATTAGCCTCTTTTTTTTCCCCTCAGTTGGATTCACTTCCCGCTCATCACATCCACTTTCACAACATCGACATAGCGACACCCAAAACACTCAGTTTGAGGCTTCACACTGTGATTTTATTAACATCCATGTTGGACATAAGAGTCTGTGCCTCAAGCCCACAGTCTGACTTCAACTGATTAAAAGAAAAGTAGCGAACCTTCACATCAGAAAGGCTGCTGCCTGTGAATAAAAGCGTGAATTGATAATAGTTCCCTTTTTCTTTTACTGAACATTACAGTCAGCACCTTGGATAACTAAACAGAGAAGTGGATTTACAATACAGAATACAAATCGATTGTACAGTCTTGACGTCTCCATCAGTACAAATAAAACTAAGAGAGGAACATAAAGACACTTCTTTTAAATTCAAAATTCAGAAAAGAACTAAAGTGAGGTGAGGAGAACGGGCATGCAGTTTGATTACAAAGGATATGTTAAACTAATGCCTCTGTAGTGTCGTCACAAGGGTGTGAATCATTTTGTCGCAATCAAACTGCGCAGTCAGCAAAATTATAAAACACTATGAGTGGCAAAAAAAAAAGAAATGAGACACATGAGCGTGGTCCGTCATTCTTCAAAAAAGTCAAAGTGATGCTGACAGTATATTTTGGATGAAGATGTGGCTTAGCGTTTTGGCACTGAAAGTTCCATTTTCAAAGACAAACATATTTAAAAGGGTCGGGAAAAAATGCTGACACTGGCTTTTAATTGTTTTTATATAACAGTTATAAAAAAAGTAAAATAATCCCTTAAAATCTATCTCAGGCCACTCTTTCTAAACACTGGCCGCGTTGATTGAAAAATTGCACACTTTGTAAAATAAACATGTTCAGTGTCTTACAGAATGTTAGATGAGGAGATTAATAAGACAGAAGCAGATGTCATGATGTTGTGTAACTATGGAAGTTATATACAAGACAGTTTCTCAGCTTGGAAGTTGGGATTGGACAGAACCAGCGTTTCCTCCTGTTCTAGAAGTATTAATCATCTCAGCTTAATCTTGAAAAGAAACAAGCATATTTTTCTACAAAATGTCAACATTTTTATTTTTAATATGCTTTTCACACTCTCACCTGTTACAGCATTGTGTACCAGTTTAAATCTGAGATGTGAACACCTGATTTTTTTAAAGCAAACTGACACCAGTGTCTCTGGCAGACCGTCCACTAAACCGGGACTCTGTCTGTGCCGAGTGTGTCCCCAAGTTTTAGCTGTTGTCACCAGTCTGCACCTGGCCGTCATTCAGCAGTCTCTCTCTTTCTCCAGAGCCGCCCTCCTCTTCGTTCGCGAACCTAGCGCAGCACGGTATTCTGGCCAGCAGGGGGCGGTGCAGTCCGTTGTAGAGTGCGGTACCCACTAGCAGCACCAAGAAGCCCAAAACCTGCAGTCCGTGAAAGTGCTCCCAGCCCAATGCCAAGCTCACCACCCAGATGACCAGCGTACGCAGGCTGTCCAGCACCATACGGGTGGTGGCGCTGATCTCTTTAGTTACGCTGATCCCCGCAAAGTTGAAAAAGGCGATGCTGACCGTGTTGCCGAGCAGAGCCAGCAAGATGAGAGGCTGGTGGCCGATCTGACAGAAGGCATCCAGCGCGTCCTCCAGGACGTGCCGAGGGTTGTTGGCGAAGTTTCCAACAGGGATGAAGTACATGGGGATGAGCAGCAGCGACAGGACAAAGAAGCCAAAGAAACCTGGAAACAAATATTTTGAAAAAGAAATTACTTTAGCCAGTCGTGTGTGTTTGAGTTACCTCACCTCACCTTAAAATCACCCCACCCAGTTACTCACAAAAGAAAACCAGAGACAACAAAATTAAAGCTCACGAGAGTCATTAGGCTAAACCAGAAACAAAAGGTAAAGTGTAAAGCCAAAACAATGAGTTTAAACACGCTAACGTGCGCCAATCTGAGAAAAGCAGGATCTGGTGATAAACTGCTTTTCATACTGTGCCTGAAACAATTCACAGTAGAAGAAATATATTGTTATCCACTATTTATGTAAAAATATTGATTAATGCTGCTGTGTAACCATGTATGAAGTTTGTGCCCTCTACACTCTTAAAAAGGGTCTGTTAAAAAATACATAATGCACTGTTACATGTGTAACAAGATTGCAAAAAGAACCTTTCCTTGTAATTTTTAACAGGTGAAAGCTTAAAAATATTAAAACAACTTTGTGGCGTCAAATCTGATGCAGCACTTGTGCTAAATTGTAACAAATGATACATTACACAGCAGTATAAATGCTAGGTTAGGCCACACTGCCTGTTGTGTAGCTGAGTTTCTGAAACATAAGTTACGGTCCCACAAAGGTTAGGTCTGTGTGCACGTCTCTGTCAGGACAGTGAGCGAAGATCTTTTTTTCTTTTTTTTTTTTTAAACCCACGACACAGGTACTCCTGTGCAGTCCTCCAAAATCCCAACTGTGCAGATGATGTATGGATCTGCTGAATGCAGAGTTCACCGGGAACGGAAGAACCGCAAAACAACAGAAAAAACCCCAGCATGAACAGCACAGACACTTGATTGTTTTTAGCACTCAGTTTCACTTCAGCTCTTTGTATGTTATAACATCGCCCTTCTCCACGGCTGACAAACCAGCAACAGCACACCACAGACCTACTTTTGACACGGCCTTCATCTGACAACATAGGTCTATTCTAGATGTTTGTATGAGGTAATAAGACCTTTGCCCATCTCATTATTGACATTCAGTAAATACTGAGAATTCAGGAATGTAATTGTTTTTGTAGGTTTGTGGTTTGAGGGGATACACATCCACTCTAAAAAAGTTCATCTCCAGCAGTAGAGATCTGATGTTGTAAGCTGGACAAAGCTCCTTATAACTGTCGTACCTTCAGTTCCAACAGCTCGGAGGGGATGAACGTCATGTGTGTAGACAAACTTTTCCTCGAGGACCATCTGCACTGACACAATGATCTGAGCCATGATGATCAGAAGATCTCCTGCAGTCAGACAAAAAACAAAAACAAAGCAAAACTGTGAGGTTTTTTTTACTGAAACACTTTGCGATCCAATCATATCAAACAAACAAATAAACAAATCAGATCCTTATCAAGAGTTTAAAAAAAAAAAAAAAAAAGACCCCAAAGAAAACAAAACATCTTACCAGTGATCACATCACTGAGTTTGTGTGAGCTGTCTTTGTTTCCAGTGATGAAGTCAGCCAGGCCCACTATCACCAGCCCCAGAATGGTGATAAAAATGCCGATCCACTGATTAGGTGCCAGGCGACGCCCCAAAAATGCCACAGAAAGTAGACCGGTGAAGATGATGACAGCTCCACGGAGCATCTGGAAACTTGAGGCGCTCGTCATGTTGAGAGCTGTGAAACAAAAACGGTTTTAACAAGACGGAAGAGAAGGGTCTGGTGACCTGTAAAAAGATTCTGTGGACACTTACCAACATACATGATGGAGGTGGCCGTCATGTCGCACATGGCAGGAGGGAAGAAGAGGAAGGGGTTGAAGCTCTGGCCACGATTTACCCTGGGTTCTGGTCGACGTTTGTCGTGGCAAATTAAGATGTAGAAAGCTGCGAGACAGCAGAACTCGCCCAGAAACATCCCCACCGCCTGGACAGTGAGAGAGACAGACAGAATGAATTATTCCAGTTATTCTGCAAAGAAAACTAAAGACACGCACGAGTTACTGTATTAATCCAGATGTATCTTTCTGTTTTCAAAAGTTTTCTGATGAATCTTAAAAGGTTTGCAGCAGTTTTCACTTGCTTGACCTCCCAAAACATACACCTGGGTTTTTTCTGTATGGAGATCATTTCTGGCACCTTCTTTTGGGGTTTTAGCAGAACCGAAACGAGAATAAAAATTTAAATCCTCATTTGAATGGAAGACAACTCATCTGCAAACACTCGCCTGAGCTGTACTAACACCAGAAAAATTACTATGCAAACCAGAAACTTAGACGTTATCACTGCAACCGATGCATTTCAGGATGCAGTGTCCATTTTTAGTTTGCATCATGCTTTTCATAGTGTCGCTACCGCAGTTTGCAAATGTGTGCAGACAAGTCGGCATCTTCCATGCAAACTGTTAGAGACTTACATAATCACAAAGAGGTTTTGAGTTTAAAGATACAGCTGTGACATGTAGGTGAAGCTTTTTCACAAGTTGACAGACAAAAAAACAATTTAAAATGTTTAATTTCTCTGCATATATGAAATAAATATGTTAATATGGGGGCGACCGTGGCTCAGGGGATTGGGAAGCTCATCTGTAATCGGAAGGTTGCCGGTTCGATCCCCCTGCTCTCTCTGTCCTGGTCGTTGTGTCCTTGGGCAAGACACTTTACCCTACCGTCTACTGGTGTTGGCCAGAGGGGCCGATGGCACGATATGGCTTCTGTCAGTCTGCCCCCGGGCAGCTGCGGCTACAACTGTAGCTTGCCTCCACCAGTGTGTGAATGCGAGAGTGAATGAATAGTGGAATTGTAAAGCGCTTTGGGTGCCTAGAAAAGCGCTATATAAATTCAATCCATTAATAATAATAATATTATTATTATTTATTATTATTATTATAAATACAAATTGGAAAGATTTTCTTTAATTTAAAATAAGAACCAAGACATTATGAAAAAACTTTAACTGAGATCAAAGTGCTGAGCTCAGCTGTCACTAAGAGTTTATTGCCATACCTGTAGAAATGGGTGAGAGAATGGACGTTCTGGTTCCTCCTGGCAACCCTTCGCATTGAACATATCAGCCCATCTGCCACAGAAAAAAAAAAACAAAAAACCCCAAACATGATTATTACAGCTTAATTATAGATTTTTAAAACAATAAAATATATAGTCAGAAATAACACATAAGAAACAGAGGGTTTTTTTTAAAGAGAAAATTAAAAATACATTTTCTTGTTTAGTATTCCTTCACATTATGCCAGGTTTTGGTTTGAACATGTGGTGATGAAATAATTCCACTTCACCTACAGGTCACTTGTTTCACTGCCTGCTGACATGAAGAACGGCGACAAAATGATTGAATGACGTGTCTTTTCACTCGTGAAGTTAATGAGTGCTTAAGTCTGCATAAACCTTTATTTTTTTACTGTCTGACAGCATGACTGGCATGTGAGCGTCCCGGTGACAGCGCGAAGCAGGACTGTGGTCTTTAAAAGTGACGACACAGCACTTTCTTGAAAACTCTGAGCTCATCAATACGCAAAGGAAACTTGAGTGGATCTGTCTGCTCATCTAAATCTGCTCTTGCTTGTCCTGTTATTTAAGGTTGGTGTGCTTTGGATTAAATATCTTTACATGGTGGGTAGATGGAAGTTGCACGAAAACTATCATCCTCCGAGCTGTAACTGATCCGAGTTGTGGGGCTTTTAAGGCAGCGAGGCAGCACAGAGATGCTGCTGGTTTCAGGTGAATGTTGTGAAATTTGACCAGGTAGTTGTCGAGTTGTCTCTTAAGTAACACTACATGACCCGTTTTGTTTGACACAAACTGCAATTAGCAGCAGAACTGAGATGTGTTCAGCTGACAAAACCCGCAAAAGGACAAAGAAGTGCGTGTCAGGAAGCAGAAAGCTGATGTCCCAGAATATTGGAGAAGTTGAAAAAGCTGAATCTTTTGTTTCACTGAGATGACAAACCTCTTCCTATCATGACAGCAAAAGAGATCCTAAATGCAGTCAGCACTCATTATGATAATCTAGTCACCTAAGCTAAATTACCAGCAATCACCGATTCTGAAACGTGCACTTTTTTATTTCACCCTGTGACGCCAAGTATGTTATATTTGATACACCTGTTTTTGATGATGACTTCCAACATCTTCAGTGTGATTTTTTTCCCCTAATAAATTGACATACACAAACAGTATACTACTGCGAGCACCATTAATAAAATACACAAAAATGCCGGATGTAGCAAAAATTATAAAAATGAATATTTATTTTTTAATTTGTCAAAATAAAACAGAATTTTACAGCAATTATTCAGTGTTTCGGGATAAACATGGTTAATTATGATTGGATGTTGAGCAAAAAGGTCAATTTAAAGACATCTATAAATTGGTTAATTGTCTTTACTGGACAAAAAATATATCTGGTGATTTAATTATCTAGCAGCCAGTGGGTGACTCAGCAGGTTGTGGCAGTCTTGATAAACAGACTGCAACATTAAGTTGATTTATTTGAAAGAGTCGAGGTTTTCTGTTTCAGCAAATGTTCTCTTTGTCCTCAGTGGCACGTGGAGTCCCACAGGGTTTGATTTCAGGCCCACTTGTGCTTTCTTTACATCATTCCCCTCTCACTCAACTGGTCGAAGTAGATGGCTCCCCTCCCAAGCCAAGAACTACGAGTTTTCTCCCTATTAAAAGGGAGTTTTTACTTCCCATATTTTCCAAGTGCTTGCTCATAGGGGGTTGTCTGATTTTTGGGGTTTCTTTATAATATTTTATCAACTGTACCTTACAATATCACGACAACATCTCGAGTTGTTGTGGATTAGAGCTATATGAATAAAACTGAAACAAGCTGAATTGAATCTGTGGACATATTACTTTTATCTCCTGTATACGTTTTAATGTTTAAGCAGACAAGGAGGACACGCTATCTAAAAATGAAGAGTGATCTCTAAACAGTCAAAAGCAAATAATGTCATGCAGTTGCATTTCTTAGATAAATCTTTGCATCCTGTCGAGAGCTGCTTTTCAGTAGCAGTAGTAGATATTTTTTTACAAAGCTTCTCAAGTCACATAAAACCTTTATTAACCCAACTTTGATTATCAAATTAGGAAAATTGATTTCCATCATCCAGCATTCAGTTTTTCTTTTTAAATATAGAAAAGCGTATGGACTGCTGAATGATGGAAATCAGACCAACAACAAGAGTGCAGACAGCAGCTGCTAAATGTTTAGCTAAAATACGCAGAATTATGGTTTCTGGACAATTTTCCATTCTCTACCACTTCCACAGTATGGAGGTCAAAACTCTAGCCACACTTACATATACAACTTTCCCGCTAAACCAGTGGATTTCAGATTGTGGGCTTCATCTGGATGAACATATAACATATTAAAAAACATTTATTTTTGGTGGGGGTTGCTGGGCATTTGCTGATGTGGCTACAGACTAAAAGATCTTGCAGTTTTATAATATTTAAGAAGCATTTTTTTATTGTTTTCTGATATTTTAAAAACCAGCTAGGATCAAAAACAATAACAGGTTGCAAATATAAATATATGATAGTCTAGTTTTAACTACATTTAGTGATAAAGCCACAGCTGCAGTGCTCCTTGGTTACAGTGGCAGATAAAGCATTTGCATTGTTTTCAAATGCTTTCGGGTTTTGTCATGTGATAAACACCGTCTGTCTGATGATAAGCAAGTGAAATACTGATACCTCACATCTAAAAGTTTTTCTACAAGAGTTCACTGTAATGTTAATGTACTGATATCTTATCTAGTATTATTTAAAACAAATGTAATGTTAATACTCTGTATTTCAAATGAATCATGAATTATTTACTTCATCAGCAGGAACCAAAAGAGACTACTCTAAGGAGCTTGGAAAGAAAAGTGTCTGGACTTCTTTAAGTTGCTTGAGGTTGATGTTCTTGAAATTGAAGTTCTTGAAGTTGCTTCAAGCAACTTAAAGAAGTCCAGACGGTTTTCTTTCCAAGCTCCTTAGACTACGATGACCTGGATGACTGAGAACCTTCACAGACATACAAAAGAGACTACATACCACCCAAGGAAAAATACAATTAAATAAACACCAGAGAGTGCAGCTGCTCAGCAGGTTTTCTGTGTATCATATGTATCATGCCGTTTCTGCTGAAACAACATGAACCAAATGCAAGAAACACGTGTAAATCAAAGACATAATAGACCAAAGTTATTTTTATGTGACGACGTTATTTTTATGTCTCGATGAATTAAATGAGTTGAACTGCTTTTTATTCCCCTTTTTGAAGCAGACAGAAGCCCGACCTTTACTTGGAAAGGAAATAAGTGATCTCACCGTCCCCCCGCAGTTTAGTTTCACATGAAAACAGGAAAGTCTAGTTATAATTCAAACTCACAGCTTGATAAATATGTTAATGTTAGCCGCTTACAAGCTAACAAGGAAACGAGATGCTATTGTTACTAGCTAACGGGGTAGCTCTACGTTAACAATCTGTAAGAAAATGCAATAAACGAACTACATTTATTAACTTCTCTAAACAATTAACTGGGCACCACCACCCTTCAAATTTTATGTTAAATCTGTAGTTCAGGTCGGTTCCTGGGTCCAAGCTCCAGCTACAGTAACTGTAGACACACGACACGGTAGGGAAAAACATAATTAAATCTACTCACTTGGCCGACAGCGTGTTGATGGAGCCGGTTGTAAGCATAAGTCCCGCGAGGAACAGCTGGTATTTTGTCCAAGCCATGATGGACGATGGATGGACCGGGACGAGCAGGAAACGGACACCACCGAGCTGTGTTTTGGTGAAATACACCGCTGTTGTTTAGCCGCTCCGCTTGATCTACTCTGCCCAGCCACGCTCTATGAACGTCACATGACAGCTCATCGTCAGCTGACTGCCGAGAGTTATAGCTGTGTTACCTTCAGGACTCGTCGGAAATTACGCAACCCATTTCTTTTGATGATGAAAAATGAAAGTAAAAAGGCCTACTTTAAGAGTTTGAGATGGTTCAGTGGATGTATAAATGAAGCACAAATGGGATCCCCTTAAACAGATTTTTAGTTTTAGTATTGTTATTTTCCTCTGAATAATCAATTCTGTCCCTAGTTATCTAATATAAATTAAGTAAGTCAGATTTTTTTTGTTCAACTTGTTGTCAATATGTACAGAGTAGATCAGGAAAGATGTGTAACAGTAAACATCTACAGCCATCTCTTAAACACAGTGGGGGCTGCGTCATGGCTTGGGCTGCATTTCAGCTAGTGGTGTTGGAGATATTGTCAATTATGTACACAGAAAATTACTGTCAAGGTTTGATCCACCATGCAACATCTGAAAAACATCTGATTGGCCACAGCTTCATTTTTCAGCCTGACAGTGGTCCCCAAAACACTGCCAGTGCAGTAGAAGCATGCCTTGATAGAAAAACACACAGCGCAACATTATATCAGTCGTGAACTGGCCTCCTCAGAGCACTGTGGGATCATCTTGACAGAGAATGGAACAAAAAGCAGCCAGCATCCAAAAAAGAGCTTTGAATTTCCTTCAAGAAGCATGGAGAACTATTCCTGAAGACTACTGAAGAAATTAGATGAAAGTTTCTTAAAAGAGGTCGGGCTGTGTTGAGAAAAAAGAAAGAAAGAAAAAAGTGGTCGTAATTTCACTTTCACGGTTGTTAAAATTGTACAAACTCTGTTTGTCCTGTATGTACTTTTTATTCTTCCATGTATGTTTGCACATACTTCAATAAATCACTGCACCTACAGTATTTGCCATTTTCCTAGTAAAATATACAGAAATTAGGGGTGGCTCTAAGCACACAGTACAGTAAAAAACAGTTATACTCTCAACCTTTGACTTTGATCAGATTAGAAGGGTGAGCTATGGAAGATATATAGATGATTGAATTTTCATATCTCTAGGCCAGAAGTAGTGATGCACTTTTGAGTGAACTTATTTCCAGGTAAGTCTGGACTGACACATTAGCTTTTCACTGTTGTCAGTTACTAACTTCTACTCATATGGCATTTACTGAAAACTGTGACCAGTGTTTATCTGGTCTGTCACTCTGATTGTTAACAGGCATAATGTTCATAGATAATGTTCATAGATAATGTGACCTTTAAAACATTTTTCTCATTTTTTTCATAGTGTTTTTGCTGTTTCCCTGTTGCTAAAGCCAGAATAAACCAATAAAAAATAAGAACATGTGGTGCATTCCTAGATTTTAGTGCACTGTGTGTAAAGTTTGAGGAACTGTATAAGGTAACTCAATTTATTATAAAGACAGTATCCTGCTGAGTCATTAAACACATCCAGTATACTATATTTGAGTTAAATACTAGTCTAGTGTCCTTGATATCTGCAGCTTTATCACATAGTGGTGAAGCAGCATATCATTTGAACTAAAACCCCTCTTTTCACTCATGTTACCATATCTGATTCACCATTGCTTTCCAGCTAATGCACTTAAGGCAAATGCTTTCAAGGGTCCCTAAACGTAGCAGAGCAGGCACCATGGATAACCAGCAGGTGGAGTCAAAGACCAGACAGACCATCTAAGAACTCAAACTGGGACCAGAGTGTGTCCCCCCCTTTGTGGCCTCACATTGATTAAAATTAGAACAGGCATTCCACTTTCCATGAGGATGCTGTCCCATATTAGGTCAATCTATGGCTTTTCTAAACCTCTGAATAAAAGATCAGTGTCATTTAATTAAAAAAAAATACTTACAGTAAAGTTAAGCATTTGAGGCTCTAGATTCACATTTTTAATGTTACTTGGACAATCCTCACTGGAATGACTCACACCAAAAGCCTGAGAAAATCAAGCTTTCACAGCTTCTATTTGCTGCAGGGATATTTTCGGCTCTTCTCGTGCTTTCACTCCTCCGGTGTTAAAGGGTGCTAAACAGAATTCTTGGTGACTTCCCAGACAGCTGATGAGAACAAGGAGTCATCGCCTCAGTGACTCCCTGTGAAGTGTCTCATCTCTCCTCTCTCTGCAGACAGCAGTAAAACCTCTTGGCTCTTACCACTTAACATTTAGTTATCGTAAGTTTGCTCAAGTGCTGCCGTGAATGAAAAAAATAACAAGTTCTTTATACTGCTTGGGCAATGAGAACATACCTGTAATAAAGGAACAGGGAAAACAGTTTTTCACACCACTGTATACAGAGCTTCTGCTGTATTTGAACACTCAGAGCACTTTCCACTATGTGCCTCATTCACCCTAGCACTTTAAAAAAAATCTAACATTTACACAATGCAAATGAGGGCAGTCCGGGGTTCAGTATCGTTCCCAGGGCACTGCAGTGCAAACTGGAGGAGCTGGGGATCGAACATCCAATCTCCCAATTAACGAATAACCCCGTTGTCCATTAATTGGAAATCAACTCTGAGTCAAAGAGGCCCTCATTTGTCAGTTTGATTTGTTGATTTGATTACTCTTATTTAATTAATAAGTCAATCTGAGTGTTGCATCCACAAATTGATCTAGGGATAAGGGGAGTAGCATAGTATTAGATGGAGAAACATGAGGAGGTTGTTTGAGTCTGAAAAGATTTATTGCCAGGATGTTATCAATGAAGTACAAGTTAGCTTCAAGGAGAGCCAAGGCCAACACACACATACATAAACAGACCCAACTTGAAATACAACACCATCAAATGATTAACTGAGGCAAAAGAAAAGCTACAAACACATACCTCAAATCCCTGATGAGTAAAAGCAAGGTAATCGGGAACATGAACCTTAACAAAACAAAGCAAAAGGCTAACAGCTCACTTTCAAAACACATGACACTTATATAGGCCCTGGAGGGCATCTATTAGCTGCAGGACTTAGATCTTAGGGGGGCTTCAAACTCTTTGTTACATTTTCAGGTCCTTTTTTTCAGTTTCAGTCTTTTGACCCTAATTTTGTGTTGTGGGTGTACATCAAGGAGGAGGGGTGTAGACTAATTATTGACAGCTCCTGTGTCACGTTCGTTACAAGTTAAAAATCAGCATTTTGTTTGAAGATGGCCGCCGATCCCGTGAAGGAGCTGGCACCAACAGTTAAGAAAGATGGTTTCTGATTACCCTATGATGGACTATAGAACAAATAAGTTTGTAACATATTGATATACACTAAGGTGGGGGAAAAATTACCCCACCAACAGCGAATAGTGTTATCTGATTGGATGGTAGTTCGCAAAGCAGCAAGATCTCTGAACTCTGTAAAGAAATCTAAGAATCGCCCAGTCATTACTGTATATTCTATTGAAATAGGATCCCCTACCTTAAAATGCCGTTGCACTTTAATAGAGCTTTAATCTTAATGTATATCAGTATATTACCAATGTCACCTGTCAATATAGTGAAATGGCAAATTAGATATAAAAAATAATAATAAAAAAAATGAATTTGAAGCCAAAACAAAAAACTGTAAAAAAAAAAGAAAAAAGATTTGCATTATTTTAAATAAAAAAATAAAATAAAATATCAAAATTTCATTTTAAATCACTTTTTCAAATGAATAAAACTTCTGACAGCTTCTGTGTTTTCTTCTCTCTGTCATCATATTCAGTGTTAGTCTTCATGTCTCACTGTTAGCTTTTTTGACTTTGGTCACTTCCTGTTTTACTTTGAAGGATAACTTTCTCATGTGTCCTGCTTCAGCTTTACTTCCTAATCTTTTCTCTGGCTTGCCATCATTAGGATGTGACTGCTTTTAGTTTCACTCTTGTTTGGTTCTTTTCTTCTCCTTCGTTTCAATAATTTTATTACATTGTTGGTTTCTTTGCTTTGTGATGTGTATGTGATATTTAATATAGTGAAACCATAATTACTTGTATGAATCTCAAGAAGCATAATAAGTAATAAACCTCTTTAATGAGGTTTGTGATGAGTCCAAGGTTGACAATGTGTCTTCCTTTTACTTAAAAAAAATTATGTTGCATGATAATAAGGCTTTATGTGACAAGATGACTTTTAATCTTGCAATCAAAAATAATTAATAAAATTATTCTTGTAATTTGGAAACAGCATGAAAGTCACTTTAACCTCTGTTTAGAATCACTTAAATCACCCAAAAAGTCTTTATACTTACTAACAAACTTAATATTAAATTACATTAAATTATCTGAAATATTTATTGACTTAAAAAAGTCTTGATACAAATCAATCAGTATCAACCTTGGTTGTTCACCTAATGTACTGTATGTAAACACTCAATTGATGCTTTGCGAGGCTGGCTCTGTTGTTTTATACTCTTCCTGTACTAGCTGCGGCAAACCTCACAGATGCTTTTCATTGTTAATGCCTTATTTGAAAACATCACATTGATTGTAGCAAAGCGATGAATGGAGCAATGGAAGCAGATATTGTATTTCCTTCTAAATAGCTAACCATAAAACATCACTTCGTTAACAAGGCAATCAAAATTGGCTGTCACAACTGTCCCTGCCCTTAAACCTCTTCTACCCTGGAGGTCGCTGTAGCTGGATCAGGTAATAAAATCCAATCTGATGCTATTTTGAGAAGCTTACTGAATGGGGCACGCGCTGTAGTGATGGAGCTTTGTCGTGCCCCGATGCGTGAGCGTAGCATTTGTACTGCTTTATTTCTATTACGTCAAATGTATTAGAGTTGTAGCTGATTTTTCAAAACTTACTGTGGCCTGGTCGAAAAGTCCTACAAGTGTCTCTCTTTCAGAGTCCAAGTTTGCAGCTGTTACAGCCTTGCACTCGGCAGCCATAAATTAATTAACAGTAAATGAATAAACATATAAGCAATTACTTTAACCTACACCATGCTGTTATTAAATTATGCCATGCTGGACATGTTTGAGTTTTTCCAGGCTGTAATTGTTATTGTTTCTGTTCAGTGTTTACTTTGATTTCTGTTATAAATCTTACGCAAAAGTTCAGTAAGGAAGATCTGTAATCTCTCATCTGCCTGCTTTTTCCTGGGTGTTCGGCTGCTTTTCTTTGTAACTTTTTGGCTTTCTTTTTTATAACATAGAATATGTTAACATCTTCAAACCAGTAATTAGGCTGTGCTCTGTTTTACTGCTCACTATACCTGACTGCAAAAGGTCACAAAATCTAACTTGACCTTGAAAATAATAATCTGCAGGGTTGAAGATGAAGCTCACTAAAAACTTAATTTCCTAGATTCACCACTTGAGGCTGGTTCTGAACTTAATTTAACTAAATTTACAGTATTTACAGTGTAGTACAAGACATAAGCTAAAAAACTAAATTACATCTTCATAACAACTTTACAGGGAATGAGCTTTAAGTCATTCACCTGTTTAAATTCTATGAAGGCTTAAAATTATGAATGATTAAGGGCGTAGCTTCTATAAGGATGGCAACAGGTTGGTGCAGACCCAGCCGACTGTACCCGCTAGGTCTTTGCTACATCTCAGAAGTTCAACTCTCTGAACTGGACTCAAAGCAGAGAAATCTGCGTCACTGTGTGACACCCACACTCTGTGAATGCACTTTGGTAACCAAGCTAGAGAGAATTCACCACTCCGCTCTGTTATCCAAATACGGAAACTTCTTGAATACAAACAAACAAAAGAAGCTGCTTATGGCAGGGTTCAAACCACAAACTGATATCACGTTGCGCAGTCTCCTGGCAGTTTCATGACTTTTACTCTACTCTTTCATCGTTCTGGGAATGAATATTAAAATTTTTTTCATGTCCTTGGACATAGTTTCTCATGTGAATGGACTATAATGTACTAATCTGTGCCAATGCACATGAAATTAATACATTTTACGTTTAAGGGGGTAAAAAGTTCTGTATTTGGAGGCAGATGGGGTTAGCAATACCACCTCCCAGCTACCTGGTCAGGGTTCGGCAATAAAAACTACTCGGGTTCAGAAAAATCACTTTTCCACATTCTTCTAAACTTTTTTCTTGGTTGCCATGGTGAGGTATATCCTCTCTGGACAACATATCTGCAGCAGAAACAAAATCTACTTCCCACTTAAACACATTAGTTTTAAAGTGATGCTAAAAAAAAACTGTAACAAGAACTTAAACTAGATTTAAGTAAAACTTCCCAGTGGGTAATATTTGAATATATTTATTCACTAAAAGCATATAGCTTTATCTCTAATGAAAACAGAACCCCAAGACCCAGGTTTACCTGCTATACCTGCCAAAATTCATGGAGTTCAGCATAATTCAGCACTATGTGCATCACATTTCACTTAAGTTGTTTTAAAGCTTGGGCCTTCACTTACCTTATCTTAGTAAGTACAGGCCTCTGAGGAAAAATGTTGCCCACTGCTGGTTTATGGTGTTTCCTATGTACAGTTTAGGGCAGCAAAATCTGTTTCTTTGAACTGTAACGGGAAAAGAAAAAGGCCTAGCACATGATAAGGGCTGGCTGTTTAAAATAAGCGACTGGAGGCGTAATCTTCTGCCTAATGTGTCTTTTTCAGTTGTTTTAAGGACAGAAAAGTCTTAACTTTTTATGTAAAACACAGAAAAAAACAACTTGCATTGTATCTGCACTTACACTGTAAAGATTGACTGCTGGAGCCATATTGATTAAATTAACTGAATCAACAGATTGGATCAGCAGTACCACTGTTTGTGTATTATCCAATACAGAAACAGAATGAATGAATTTATTTGCTTTTGTCTGTGTTTTCATTTTCCTTCAGCACTATCACTTAATCAATCCCTTAACCCTATCACCTTGTGGAAATCCATACCAATTTTGCCACAGTCAATAAGTAGACTAATGAACTAGTTTGATCAGGGGCCCGACAGAATATATAAGTGGTCTCATTACTTTATGGAGCTATAGGAATATGTTGTGATGCAGGCTGTGACCTCATTTAAGAGACAGAAATAAACCAGAAATAGAAAGATTAAACGCTATATTTATCTCCAGGTCATTTTGTCTACTGGGACAGTATCAATCGTTTTTATTGTCTATTACCTAATCCAATAATTATAACAGGAAAAATAAAGCAATGACTGAGCCCTCCCCAGGTGAAAGTAGTTTAAACTTTGAGCCTTCCTTCACATGCAGTGGGCTCAGGTGAAGTGGATCTACGTAGCCTCTCTTGGAATCCATTTACAGTCCTCAAACAAAGCTCACCTGGATGAATGAAGTGTAAACACAACCCTGCTTGTGCACTGCTTTCTGTGCGGCTGAACATAATGTCTTAGACAGCTCTTTCTCGACCTTCGTGGAACAGGCCAGGAATCATTGTGAATCATTAAAAACAACAATAACTGCTATTCCCAACACAGACAGAGATATTCTCACAGGGTCCTCTCGCTGTCTGGGATGAAAGGTTTGTTACACTGAAAAAAAAGGGATTGGCCAGCACTTGGATTTACGTAAGCATCTTGCGTGTATTTAACACAATTGCCTCATGCTTTAAAGTTAAGTGTAACTACATAGTGTAGAAACTACATGATATGCAGAGAGGCTAGATTAAATTGTTCATATCATGTTGAAGTGAAGTAAGTCAATAATATATCAATGTTAAATCCCGCGACACTGCACGGGTTTCTGACTCGCGCTCTTTAGATCGTGGTTTCAGGAAGGCATCCATCTCAGTCAAGTCGAGCAGCCACCTCTACTTTTTTTAGTATACCAAAAAAAGTAAATTGGGTGGTTGTTACATTAAAAAAGTCTAACTTGTAATTTGAACACAATAATTTCATGTTTCTATGAACGTAATTAAATCATGAAGAATCTGTACGAAATTCAACAACTTAATTTGTTCTTGTTGAGACGACATGATACAATCTAGGAAGAGTGGTTAGTTGCTAAACTCATGAAATTCACAAGATCGCACAAGATTTCAAACTGCAGGAAAATCACTGGAGTTATAAGAGGCAGGCAACTACACACGCACCACGTGCATGCTATTGCTATTTATTGTGTATTATTACAAAAACAAAAAAAATTCTGCATCAAATACAGGAAATCATAGCTTTCCTATGTTTCCTAGATTGTTGGCATGGTGGTTAGTGCTGTTGCTTCACAGTAAGAAGGTCCTGTGTTCAAATCCACATTCTGGCTAGTTTGCAGGTTTCTCTCTGGGTATTCTGGTTTCCTCCCGCAGTTAAAAGTCATGCAGTTATTAGAGTTAGGGTTAACTGGTGATTCTAAATTACCTGTAAGTGTAAATGGTTGTTTGTTTCTATGTGATAGACTGGTCAGCTGTCCATGGTGTCCCCTGCCTTGTAACCCATCACTTCAGGGTTATTTCCCAGCCCTCCTGCAAGCAGGATAAAGATAGAAGGATGTTGAAGACCCATTCAATTTTTATGGTAACCAGGATTTAGACTTTGTTGAACATTATGTAATATGAAGACAGCATGTAGTATTTAACAACGTAGTAGTATTGGGGTAAAAGTTATTGAATAGTGTTGAAATAAAATGACAAAATTGTGAAGGATTAAAATATTCCAAGAGCTCAACTTACTTCATCTGAACATGTTTCAATCGCGTTTTATGAACACAAAATGCACAGGTTTACTGAATATGAAAAAGTTGTGTTGACTTAACTCAGTTGTTTAAGTTTCTGCCAAAGCAAAACATTTGTGTGCAACCAATGTCCACTATTGAATCAAGTAAATCCAACATGGCCTTTTTTTCAGTGTAAGGTGGAACTGGAAAGAACATCAGCTGGAAACCATCACGACTCGTGTGCTGCTGACATACAGTACTAACTCAGCTTTAGTCATGAAGAGCCTGTTGTATGACGCTTGATGTAAAGGACAGACCTCTTCATCTCTTTCACAGTTTAAAACATGTAAATGAGGCAAAAATGTGTCACTGTGGACTGAACTGCAAGTTGTTGTTTTTAATTACTGAGCAGTGGTACCCTGACACATACTTTTAAAACTTTTAGATTAAATAGAAACTGCTAGTGGGTTTTTTTTAATATCACTTGATCTGTTAAAGTGGATGCCTCTCTTATTATTAGTATTACTACCACTCAGACCATCTCATTCACTTGGTAAACTACTTTAGTATTTTTTTAACTTTTCAATAATGAAACTTTATTGTTTGTCCATCACTTCTCACTTCATTTACTCAAGTAATGTGAATGTATTGATACTTTAACTATTTCTACATCGTTCTGCTTTCTACGTCTGCTCCACTTTCTGCTAATAGCTTTAAAACTTCAGCAACTTATTTCTTTCTTCTTCTTCTTTTTGCAGTTTTCTGCAGGAGGTGTCTTCTCCTCTTCTTTTTCCTAAAAGGGAGCTCTTCCTCCCCCTGTTGCCCAGTCCTTGCTCATTAGAGATTCTCTGATGTTTGGAGTTTTTTTCTTGCCATTGTAGGGTGTTTACAATATAAAGTGCCTTGAGTCAGTTGTTGAGATGTACTGGACCTAGAATTGAAGATAATAAAATATAAATTTACTGAGGTATTGTGTTTTTGCTCTACAAAGCCTTGTGACAAACTACGGGGACAATCCCAAAAGTAAAGTCTCCTATTTTTTATTTAGAAATTCAAAAAAACATTTATTTTCTATAATACTTACATAATTTAAAAGGTTGAAGAATTATTTATTTTTTCTACATAATCGCCATTTCAGTCGATGCATTTTTGTAGACGCTGTGTCAGTTTTAGAATGTCCACGCCATACCATCTCTCCGCCATGTTAATCAATTCCACTTGAAAAACTGATAATCAGGAAGTGTGAGCACCTCTATGAAAGCAGAAGTTTTGGCAGTCTGGTGTGGATTTAGGTGCACGTTAACATGATGGCACAATCTTTCCAGCAAATTCACATCAAGGTCAGGCTGTGGAATGTTCTCAGTTAAATGCTAAAGTTCAAGTACAATTTTAAAAAGACTGAAAGTAGGTTTTCCAGAATAAATCCTCTTCCCAGCAGTGATAAATAATTATGATTCAGTTACTTAGTAAAAGTCATACTTTCACTTTAGGTTAAATAGCTAAAGACCATGCCAGTGTTTCTACTTCTACTTCAATGGAGTTTATTCTTTAGTAGTGGGTCTAAAATACTTTTCCACTTTTGTATTTGATACTGTATTTGATGCAGTTGGTTCCTCTTTTCATGAAGTACCATCTGTACGGAGGCACAGGACTGCACATCAGCATCAAAGTTTCACTCGGTGTTTTCCACAAATGATATATGATTCTGATTGGGCCAATTAAATTCAACATATTTAAGTTATTTTCAGAAAAATGTCAGTGTCATTTTCCTTATTATTGAGTGTAGTTAGTTCCGCTAAAAAAGGGTTTAGGCTTGTGCTTTAGTTGTGTTGTAGAGTCTGACATTGTTTAAACATCAGTTTATTGGATTGAAATTTATTGCATGAGCGTTGAATACTGAGAATGGAAAATACAACAGATACCTCGAATTGTGCAGAAGAAGACTTCCAGACAGAGCCATGCTTTTAAATATCATTCTTTCCATATGAGAAATCTTATGAGTGAGTGAAAGGTCAAATAAACACAGAAGTTAATTCAAGAACAAAGGTTAAGTTTCCACTTTGGAACTCTAGGAAGCCTATTTAAACCTACTTAAATGTCTGAAGCATTATTCACTGCTTTTGCATGTTAGAGCAGGGCTAACAGCAACACATGTGAGATCAGAAATTCGTCCATATTTGGCCGTGGGTACAGATTCTTTGTCTGAAGGCGAGTTGCGATAATCTGAGTTGGCCACTTTCATAACCAGGACTAAATCATAGAGGACAGGCTTTAATATTATCTGTTCTGACAGATTACATTAAAGTGTGTTCAATGCAAATTAGAAGTAAAATCTTTGCGTAATTTCATGGTTTTTGTAGTGGCACACAAACTAAAGGTTGTGTCATTTCCTCTCACAGCAAATTTACTGTTTGGTTTGCACATTTTTAATAAAATTCTGCATATTTTAAAATAACAATAAAACCCCCCAAATCTCTGACACAGACAGTCCTGACCTGCGACCCTCTGTCTCGCCTGTCCACTTGTCTTCTCTAATATCTGTTGTATCAGCAGCACAGCAGGACAGTTGTCGTGATTATGTATCAGCCACTGAGAGATGCCACTGGTTATGCAATCTCTCTCCAGCAGTATTCATTGTTCTAGTAGCCGGAACCGGGGCTCTCTCAAGTCCCTGAGTGACCTGAAGAGGCCCTTGAGCAAATAGTACTTAAAGAAAATCCACCCTTTGGTTTCCACATGAGGGATTGGATTTGTATTATTCGCCTTTATTTTGCATCAGATCCACTTCACATTAAGAACTCAGAGGTGTGGTGCTGTTTTGGGCTAATCATGTATTATGAATCCATTATTTGATTTTAATTGGCTCTTCTTATGAGAACACTTGACAGTCCTCTCTGATCTGCAGTGGGAAATTAGAAAATTCAATTACTAACTTCCTCCCTGTCTGTCTGCTGTTTGTGCATTTTAAAGTAAATATGACTACTTCATACTTCAGCAACACTTGGGCGATTATTTTAAAGTAAAGTAAAGTAAAGTAAAGTAAAGTAAAGTAAAGTAAAGTAAAGGAGCCCAGTTTCTGGTGCTTGGCAGCCATGGTATTTTGTTTGATATTTGGATTGTGATTTTGCACGATTTCACCAATTTCAAACTCATAAACTCACACTTCTTTTTTAAAATTTAATATGAAGTTGCCTCCCCTGTTTGTCATGATCGGTTTGTGACTGGTGGGGGCTTATCGGGGATTAGGGTGCAATGCCTCTCAGTAGTTTTAATATTGCTGATTGTTTTTGTTTTTCTGTTTGTTTGTTTTTTTTGGGGTGGGGGGGTGGGGGGGAGTTTTCAGTGGCTGAAAGGGTGATGCTCTTTTTTGAATGCAAAAGTTTCATATCTATGGTTATAGGAAGCTTCATCAAAATCTGAATCCTTATAAAAAACGCTGAAGGCTCAGAGTGTCCATTTAACACTGTGACATTTTGATGAAGTAATAAAAATATGATTGTGTCATTTGGGTTTGATGTTTTTATTCGTAATCCTTAACAGTGCTGTAAAACAGGATTATGTGTGATTGCAGTTAGTACATCATTATTCACTGCCTAGAAATAGGTTATATTTTCTTTGTTCCTGATATTAAATCAGCACTGCGTATGGATTTCAGTCACATCAGCTCATATCTGGACTGATTATCTAACCAATGAGGTGCTTCACAACATGGCTGGGCTGTTCAGTGTACAGAAGGGCCTGGCCAATTTTCCTGCAGATCTTCTTGGAGGACACCTAATCACAAGTGACACAAGAGCAGCACTGCAAATTTGATCTTAATCCATCCTGAAGTCAGAAACATTTCCAAGGCTCTCAGTGGAGCTTTCTAGAGAAAAGGGCGCAACTGAAATGATGTTATGAAGGCTGTGATATGACACCCATTTCACCCATTTACATACGGTAAAAGTGAAAAAGAGCAAAAGTGGAAAAAAGACTGAATTTATACCAATCTCCCTGAGGGCAGAGCTGAGAGCAGCTTGTTTGCATGCAGGTTTTCCCTGTTGCTCTAGCATGTGGTGCTCCGCTTGTCACTGAATGTCAGATTTTGTTGACCTTGAAGAATGTGCTAGATGTTAAGTCCCTACTCGGCACTCTCTCGGTTTCCACACCAGAAGTTATCTCCTAATTCAAAAATGTGTAAATTAGAACTGTGATAAAATGTGGCAAGGATGTTAAACACAAATACACAAACTTTTTATTTATTTATTTTTGGCTGTCAAAGTGGAGTTGAGTTTCCAAGGTTGACATATGACAGAGATTCCCTGCAGCTCTGTTGTCCACTGTTGTAAAAGCTGGTGTTGCTTTTTCAGTTTTGATCTCAATGCACTGTGACACTGGAGAAAGATTAGAATAGGTAAGGAGAACAAAACATACATCAAGACCAATTTAAATTAAGCTGGATATTAATTCTAACAATATTAGTAGTGAAACCGGTGCTACCTGTCCCAATCACAGACTCCTGCAAAAACGAATTAGAGAAGAACATACAAACATGAGATGCTCTAAAACCGATTTAAAATTCTTCCTGCTGCCACAATCTTGAATTGAGCCATTGAGTTATTAGCTTCAGGTATAAGGGTATATTATTAATTGCAAAGCCTTCTGTCTCCTCGGATGCATGGTTTTTGATGTTTCACGGCTGTGAATGTCTCTTTTGATCGTGCTGCTGCAGAGCTCTTCTATCAAATCATTCTGGCAAACCTCCTCATTAGTCATATATTATGTCTGACTTCACACAGAGCCACTGACACCAGATACTTTAATCAGCAAAAGTCTCATTTGTGACTACACACATAGGCTTGTCTGCTTGTTAAGAATGATATAATTAGCCAAGCACGGATCTAAATGCTCCTTCAGCTCCCAAAAGCAAACAACCGCAGAGGCACCTCGAGTCCAGCTTCGTTTAACTCTAATAAAGTGATCAGTATAGCTGTTCTCCCAGGTGATGCAATCAAGTGTACCATCCAGGGTTCCATAGAAAATAGGATTTAAGTGGTTAGCTAGCAGAAAGTTCGATAGCTGTCACTCAGAATATTTTGGACAAAAACAAAGATGAAAATCCAAATTTTGGCGTCCATACAAGGAAGTTGATACATTAGACAAAATAACTTAACACGTAATGCAAGGAAATCTGACCAGAAAATGAATTGTGCAGGCAACCACATATGTTGTATGAGCAAACTGTACTTATTTATAATGTATGTTGTATTTTTGTTTGTGATGGATATTTTTCCTTGCAATACTTTTCCAAAAAGTAATCCTTTTAGGCATAATCGCTTAAACAAGCCTACATAAAGTGTAACCACTCCATGCTGGGTGCAGACTAGGCATCATAGTTCATGCTGCTTTTATGGTTTCACTGCAGTGAAATCAGTAATATTGCTCTGAAAGCTCTGCCCCATTCTCCTGCTTGTTCCCGTTTCAGTTGCAGCTTCAACCGATCAGAAGAACATCCAAGATAGTGCCAAGAGCTTGACTGGACAGAAAGCTGGGCTCATGACAGAAGTCGTGCAAGCAGAATGAGTTTCTGCAAAGATAGGAAGGTTGGGGTTTGACTGTACCAGACTCAGCAGCGGCAGAGCCAGGGGCCATAGTTATATAACAGCACTAATGTCAGACCTTCACATAAGATGTGACCCTCCCTAGCATCCCTGTAGCTGAATGCCATTTTCCCTTTACCTAAAAATCACATCACAGCCGCTTCAAACCAGCCCTGCTGTCCTGCTGATTCAGGTGTAAAATGAGCATGAAACCGGCCAATGTGTTTTGACTTCAAAGAGAAAGTTCTTTTTTTTTCTTCTTTTTTGAAAATGTGTAGCATTAAATTCTGTCTGCGATTTTTGAGGCACTTACTCGTGACTGATTTTGACAGACAGGTCACACATGCACATCTGTACATGGATTCTTACAATTATTTATTTGCCAAGAAACAACGATTCATCAGGAAAGGAGGAAAGAGAAATAGCAAGCCAGAGTTATTATCTTGTTTACTCACGACAATGACGAGCATGTCATTATTTCATGTGCTGAAATACACAGAAAAGCTCCAGGTGTTGGTGGGAGGAATGAAAACGCTGTCAGTCTTTGTGCAATCTTGACCTTTAAATGACTCCCACTAAAAATGAGCCTGTAAATTTTACCTTGTTTTAGTCTCATTATTAAAAAAACCCCTCCAACTTTGACCTTTTGAGCAAAGTTTTACATTTGGAAAAATAATTTTTTTTTAAAAAAAAGCTTTGAAATTTCAACTGATATAAAATCCTCTTTGATTTACTGAATAGTATTTAGTATTAACAAGAGCCAGTGTTGTATTGAATTAAACATCAGTCTGTTTAAACTAATGATGTTAGCAGTGTCATCATTGGTTAACTGTCACAGCTGCTGTCAGCAATCAATAAACTGGTAACAACAAACAGCCTGAAGAGAGACAAGGCAATTAAGGTAACCCTTCTGTTATGAATAAACAATGCAGAATTTTTCATTCAGTTCACTTATTATATCAATTGAAGACCACAGAAAGTCAATGACATTCAGAGACATCAAGAATTAACAGGTGGAATAAGTGTGGGCGACTCAAAAGTAAACCTTCACAACTTTGAGACAAGTGACTACTAGTGAGAGCAAAGGATACTGCTGACTGACAAATGACATGGTAGCAAATACATTACTTAAACAGGCAGAGCCTGGATCCAACCATCAGCAATAAAGCAATGCTGACGAGCAAACTGCTTCCTATGTGGACTCCCCTTTAAACTTTTGTTTAATGGCCCCTGGTTGGCTAACACATTCCTGATGAGTTTAAGGGCAGATCAACTTTATTAGAATGTTAAGTCCAATTTATGTGTTTTTTTGTCCTTATTTCAGAGAGGATTATGGATTTATATGGGATGTACTCTTGGCTCATCTTGAGGCTTTGAAATTGGACTTCAGAAGCCAACTGGTAACGTCACAGTAGATACGTTTGTCATTTACAGACCTTTTGCAGCCATGTGACAATTAACCACATGACATCAACTTGTCAATCATTTGTGGGCATCTAATAGTCATGGTGACAATGTAAACCCAAGTGAATAATGCTGCATTCCAGGAACTCGCATGTCAAATTTAGCGTGTTCCAGAAAAGTGAGTAAAAGCAAGATTTGTTTTGTTTTTTAAGATAGCTTTGTGGTGTACCACCATCTTTACACCAAGCAAGAACCAGAAGTCTCCAGCAACTAGTCAGTTGGGGAATCCCTTGCAAGCAGCTGTTGTTTTTACCACTTCCAATATGGTGGATAACTCTCAAGCAATGTGGCATGACAT
This sequence comes from Pundamilia nyererei, assembly GCF_000239375.1. Taxonomy (NCBI): domain Eukaryota; kingdom Metazoa; phylum Chordata; class Actinopteri; order Cichliformes; family Cichlidae; genus Pundamilia; species Pundamilia nyererei. The sequence continues at coordinate 2,067,695 of NW_005187442.1, read as the reverse complement.
CACACAATAAATCTCCAATGCTGTCTGTAGTTACAGTATAACTTGTTTGTTTAACCATTAAGGAACTAGGAATTCAGTTAAAACCCACCTCACCTAAGCTAACATGCTACAAATCCTTTTTTGTCCTTTGGTTTATGGAAGGCTTCAACACAGTCAGTGAGTGAGTTTGGTGTTGGTTTGACAGATGTTGTTGCCTGTGGACAGAGCCAGGCAGGCTGTTTCTCCTTTTGCTGACAGTTTTTTATGCCAAACTGAGCTAAGCCACCTTGCAGCTGGTTATACTATCCTCTTAAAGAATAGGCAATCAAAAGTCAAATGTCACGTCAACATACTAATTAGACCATTAAATGAACAACTGTTAAATAAATAAACAGCTTGAGCACAAAAACTATCACCAACAGGTTCAGCTTGAAATCCTTTTAACCACCCACTGTCCTCTTGAACATATGCCATGCATGTACTATATAGCTGTCAACTTGTTTGGTAGCTGACACCAAAGTTGTAAGTGTTTAAAACATTAAATACCACACGCTGGCTGACAAGAAATTTAAAAAGGACAGGAAAGTGTCTGTAATTTGTAATGTTGACATGTCATTCAGTAATGCACAGCAGCTTACTGCTTTTGTCAAAGGAGATGGTTTTCTGCACATAAGAAGACATTTCCTCTCTATGTGATTAACAGCAGGGAGCGGAGTAGGACATTAATGGCATTTTCCACTTGTGAGATAAGGGTCCTGGCAGACGGCTGTATTTTCAGCTTCCTGTGAAACTGAGTTGGCCTCGTGCAATGCAATGCGACTGCGATGTGAGAGGAACTGAATGCTAGACATTTAGTGGTGAACGTACGCCCTCTTCATTTTTATTTCTTTCTTTGAATATGCTCTGCCATTCCTGAAAAGGACTCATCCAGATGCTATTCTTTGGAATAATTTTAGTTTATTCTACAAGTTGCCATTCTCAGGAGACAATAGTGACAGCAAATGCGGGAGAACAAGGAAGGAGGTGATAATGTGGAATAGCGTTTTTATAAATGCTGGACAACAAAATATATAAAAAGTGACCAATTTTCAGGTACAAATGCCTTCAGATGTTTTGAGAAATGGCTTCAGCTTGATGGTTTTTTTCTCTGCTAACAGCTCCTTTCAAAAATCAGCGCCTGGATTTCACAGCATGCCGATTATATTCTTGAGTGCAGCGTAGAGCAGCCTTGCAGAGAAGGCCATTACTGTTCTGTACCTACTGTCTAATTACACTGTAACATATTTAGTCCACCTGTATTGTCTTAACATGCTGCTCATTTCTAACAATGTTAATGTTATCTGAGGTGAGAAGGATACGTCCTTTTGTTATGTTCATGTAACACAAAAGTATGAACGTAAGTAATGGAAAGCAAGTAATGGTTTAATGTTAGCATCACCTCAGATTGAAGTCTTCTTGTGTTCTTTTTTAAGCTTGGCCGTCCAACCATGAAGAACTGCAGCCTGTCAGATGGTATTTGTGTCCTCGAAAAGCTCATAACTCTGTGGACGCTTCCTGTCATATTCTGTAGTTTTCTTTGATTGTGTCCACATTCCTAAAAATACTCATTGGGTTTTGTTCATAAATTTGTCTCCGAATTGCGTTGGTCCATTTCACTAAATAGTGCAGAAATAAATTTGTTAAATGCATCAATGATTAAATACATAGCAAAAACATAATGACATAATGTCAGTATTTCTTTTGTTAATTTGGAAATTACCACAAACATTACATGCAGATTTTGTAAACCTATGCTAGACTTTCTTTTTTAACAATGATTTCAAACCAGAAACATTCCTATGAAGCAGTGTGGGGAAAAAAGAAAATTTTACAGTTCAATCGAAAAGGAGGACACATCGTTCCAAATTGTATATGTAATAGGATCTTATCATTAATACAAATGATTACTTTCGGGGAAAAATAAAGAGGGCTGGACTTCTCTCAGATGAATCAGTCAGGCAGCAGTTGCCAATAAAGAATGATAGAGGACGATAAACACGAGGAAATGGAAAACGATAGGCTAAGAAACTGTCTCGTCAGTAGCACATTTTTGCTTGTTTATTCTTCAAGAAGCAATGATGGACCCAACCACAGCACTGTGAGAAATAAATGAAGCAATTATGAAAGGCCAGCTGAGCTCATTATTAATGCTACAGTCACAGCAGGAAACAGTGGTTGGAGACCAACAACACAAATAAAATTAATGCAACTGTGTGCAGTGAAATTGTGATCTTGTTACCCTTGAAATATTTGATTCAAACACGAGGACCAGGGCTGCAATCCCTTTGAGTTATCTGCCATCTTCAAACCTACTTTGGTGTGTCAAACAGCGATAAAACTCCAATAAGGTGGACTCAGTCCACTATCAGTCAAGTTGATGAATATGCCCAATCAGTTTGTAATAATACAGTGATTATCTGTGCTGAATTCACAGAAGATAAGGTTGTTGCACACCCAGACTCCGAGTGACCAGCTGGTCACCACAACTATTTGTAATTGGTGCTAAAAGCAAAAAAGTTAAATGCAATCAGTTGGCAACCACCTTATCTTGGTGGGGCTGAGCCATAAAACATGATGGACGGAAAGTACAGTCTATAATAAACAACACAGTTAAAGTTTAGTGGCTGTACAGTACAGTTTCTGGTACAGCCAGTCAGCTCAATTGTAATTAAATCCCTGCAAACCTATTAAGAGAACACAGTTTGTGCCAAGTCTATCATATCTCCTACATGAGTTTTTGAGACCTAGACATCATCGGTGTAATTAAAAAAAACCCATCTAAATCCTTATTATGTATATTTTTTGTTTGCTTGGTGTTACGTGTCTGCAGGCTGCATGTTTTCTTTTCCTCTCCTTTTGTTTGTCATTCCCTTAGGTACGCAGACTGCAGGCTGATGTCAATTTGGGGATCTCCAACTAATTAGATGAGGGAGACCCTGATTGGACAAACCAGGAGGGCACACCTTGATAAGGAGACTCACCTGTGGCTGGGCGTGGCTCTCTTCCCTCCTTCGAATTGTTTGGCACATGTGTAAAGTGCCTCGGCTGTATTTCTGTTGTTTGATAGTTGTGGTGGGAGTAAAGTGGACTAAGTTTGGGGACCCCATACACTTACTCACGAAGTCTTTTTGTTAGAAACACTAGGTAAGTAGGTTGGTGCCACCCATGTAATTTTGAGCTTGTTTTGAGTTGAGGTTTAGGGTCTTTCCCCCCTGTTTTTGTTTTTGTAGGATAATACCTCAGCTAAGTTTTGTTTTTGTCTTTTTGGTGTCCCTTTCTCCCCCACATTTGTTGTTTGAATTTGGGTTACTTATTTTGTGAGAGCACTGCTATTAAACTTTTTATAACACCTGTACCGGGTTTCCAGAGTTGTTGTGTTATCACCTCCTGCCCTCGAGGAGACGTAACACTTGGATAAACAAATAAATTGCACCCAAAGAGTGGAGAACACCTAGGACCAGCAAGTATGGTTCCATGATCTCATGAAGAGCCTCAAATACACAATGAAAACACATACACAAAAAAAGGTGTTGAAAAAGCTCTCACTTGATTCCCAATTCATGCTTTCCACATCCACGTTTCCCCAAGAGTTGTATGAGTCAGCGTGGCATAAATTCAGTTATCTGCCCAAATTTAAAAGGGTCCACAATGACGTTTGGAGACAAACTTAAGTAGGCAAGGATGAGATGGTTTGAACATGTGGAGAGGAGGAATGGTGGATGTAATGGGCAAAGGATAGTAAATATGGAGGTGCCAGCCAGGAGGAAACGGGACTTCCATGGGTCTAGTGAAGGAGGGCATGCAGAGGGTTGGTGTAACAGAGGAGGATGCTAATAATAGGGTGAGATGGAGGAAGATGATCTGCTGTGGCGACCCCTCAAGGGAGAAGCCAAAAGAAAGAGAACCATTAACACATTCTCAGGATTAATTATTATTTAAATTGTTTCTTTTTGCAAGCTTTTTTAAAAATTACATAATGTATCTATAATCTGAATGTATTACTTATGTCTTAAAGAATAGTGCATTCTCAAAGTGGTCTATGGGTGAGGACAGTAACATAATACTGGATGGAGAGCCAATGTATGTAGGCCCTGGAAGGCATCCGTTGCCTGCAGGACTTGAACCACAACCAGTGACATGGAAGGTGGAGGGAAGGGAAGAACCCAGAAATTGAGACCTAAAAGCAGCTTAGTAAACGTTAACCCCTTTATATACCCTTTAGATTATCTTAAAAGAATGTAACAAGGAAAAGAAAACCTCTACATCTCTAAGCTTCTTGATTGTGTTTTTATGCTGTGATGTGAACATGAAGACAAGGTATAGAAAAACTGCTGAACCGCAGAGTGGTGCTGAGTGCAGTGCTGCAGGTCAGTACTTGCAGGGTTAAAGGATGGAAAGTAACGAACAACAAGAAGATCTCGGCTGATCATCTGTGCACTTTCTCCTTGGAAGTGGAGCGGAAGAGTTTACGGTTTGCAGCTGTGAAGGTGTGACTGTGACAGTTATATAATAATTTTCAAAACGGATGAATACACTGCAAGTCACCCCATCCTAACTTTGGTTATGTAACATGTCACTGAAGCCTGCATGGCTGAAAAGTTAGTCGTGATGAAAGGACTGGTGGCAGTCAAATACAGATTCAGGGAGTTTTCGCAACATGGGTCACATAGATTTATTATTCATTAAACATAATGGATTTGTCTAAAAAATTGAGGCTTTGTCTACATAGGGTGTTTAAAACAAACTGGGTGTACTCTTATTTTCTGAATACCCATAAAGCCAAAATTGAGATAAAACACAAAGTAGAAACAAAAGTAGGAAAATCTTTGACAACCAAAAATACTAGAAAACAAATTAAGATAGAAAAAGATAATTTCTTTAACTTAAACAGGAACTAAAGGCCTTTTTTTCCCTGAAGCTAATGCATTTTGTTTATGATGCATTAAATACATATTTTATTAAAGCCATTTTGCATTGAAGCAACTTTAATATGTAAAATATTTTCTCTTTGGGTTTAGAAGAAACGGCTGCTGTGCTGTTAGGAATTTTCAGCTCAATGAATATCTGCACTGTGACTGTTGAGGGCATCTCATTCATTATTAAATCCCTGGAAGGTACAAAGAACAATGAGTGTTGACTTCCCCTGCAATCTATAACACACTGAATACTGAATAAATGTAGAAAAACATGCATACAGAAGCTGCCCAGGAGGCTGTACCAGAGTATGTGTAGCAGAGTCTCTTGTTGCTCTAATGCTGGATGATTTGAGCATTTGCTATGAGTTACATTTAACCATATGCACACAGATGGGTGTAGAATTTTTTTTTATTGCAGAAAAATTGGGTAATAATTTTTGGGTAAAGTGCTTTAATTTTTCAAAATAAAAGACAGCTTGTCATGTTTAAAACTAAAAAAAAAAGTCACTATGTGGCGTTGTTAGGGGCACATTTCTAAGCAACTTTATAAAACTTGATACAAAAGCAAAGAAAAGCAACACGTAACATCTGTCTTCAGAGGGTGGAAAGGGTTTGGTTATGTTTTCATTTAGACAAATCATCTGAACTGGTAAATGATTTAACATTATCGCGGGAGATTTCCTGTAAACAAACAAAGATTATGTTTACACAGACCGCCATCCTTTAATTGTAAAATAATATGCTGAATGTGTTTCCTCACTTATAAAATATTTACATATTTTTAAATATTTAAAATCCCACGTTGTTTACATTTATGTTTAACTGCTAAACAATTTTTTTTATGTCTTTCTAAGCGCGTTTCCATCCTATGGGTGTCATTTAGAATAAAAGCATTGTTGCTAACTTGCTCTTTCTTGATTTTTCATGTAGTTTTCTGTTTCCTTTCATGAAGGTATATTTTTCAACATAAATATATTCAACTACTACATTTTATTTGGCCAAAGTAATGCAAACCTAGACACTGGTGTGACCAAATATATATTCCCCAATTGGTTGTGATTGGTTGTTGAATGATGCCACTGGCAGTTACATGGTGAATTTGGTGTCAGAATGGTATATGGTGCTACACCCAGAGCCACTGAGTAAGTCACTTGTGTCAGCGAGCGTTCAGAATTGGGTTTGTCACGGCAGTATTTAACAGCAAATTTTAATTAAGTGACAAACTGTCAAATTTTGATAATTATAAATCTATAACTGTATTGATTACTGTATATTACCATACCAGATACAACTGTATATGTGATTACATCAATATGTATACATACAGTAAAATATGTGAGGATTTGTCTGGACACTTAACCAGAGCTCTTGAATAGAATGCATTGATTTGAACTATTATGAGGCTCCATGATCCGCCATTACTGCAACAAAAAATAGAAAAAGGTTCATTGGAGTGAATGGAGATGATGCGACTGTGTAGTCCATACAATGAAAAAATATATCTCCACTGCTGTGCACAAAAAAATTGCGTTACATGTATTTTCAAAATAAATGTAAAGCTGGAAAGTATGTTTTGTTGTGTGGATTTATTGGTAATTGAAATGTGTTAGCAGAATTTTCAAGTGATGATGATTCATCTCAAAAGTCATGAGACACTGCTCTCCCATATATAAGCTGCCTTTATAGGTTAAAGGTATCAGTACTGGTATCAACACTACTATCTGTATTTACTTGGTATTGGATCGACACCAATATCATGATTAAAAATTAAAATAATACACCAAAAGCATCAAGATCAAATTTAAGACACTGTCCAAGAGTAATAAATGAGAGCCATGTTAATTAAATCATGTTTTATTATAGTTAAAGAAAAAACATAATGTTAATGTATAGTAACACACAAAGCTGACTGTTCATCACTCGGTTCAAAAGAGATGCTGAACAATGTTAACAGGCATATTGCAGTTAATGAGAACATTCCAGTACAAAAAAAGGATGAAATGTGACACTCTGTAAAGTAAAACTACTAAACTAAAATATGATAAGCTAAAGATTATGTAAGAAAACTCTTTCAGAGAGGACTGAAGCAAAAGTGAGCACTGCATAAAAGCCTCAGCTAGCTGAGCCAAGTGCGTTTAGACGGGGCTGGAGCAAAGACTCCATAAGTGCATGAGGTGCAAACTGTGAGGCCATCAGTAAGTGAGGTGGACGCCTGATATTCTCAGCCATCGGTACTGAATTCAACATTTCTGTGTAGTAAAGTGGGAGGAGTTAATTGGGGTGTATCGCCAACATAATGTGACTCCATTTAAAAAAATGGTTCTCCAGTGTATGAAAGCGTGTACGACAGTCCTCTAAGGTGCAGCACTGAGTAATGCCTTTCCACTACACGTAAGTGAGCTTGCATGCTCTGATTTAGACTATGGGAATACAGTTGTTCTATATGAAAACATATGACAAGCAACATGTACATAAGATAGTTTGATGCACACGAAGAAACTTTGCAAAAGAAATTCACAGCGCTTTGCAGTGAAGTCTGAATGGGCTGTCAGGGAGGCCTTAGTGGTTGAAGACACTGTCGCAGGTTTGATCCCCAAAATGTTCTTCAGCAAACCTGCTCAATCATTCTCAGTCATTTAAGCACCTACACGGTGGTTTAATCTCATGGATGGAGAAAATAAAGTAGTTAGCAGAGCAGAAAGTTTGGTTTAAACTTGAACTGTAGACACACAGGAGACACTGAGATCAATTATCTTTTAAACGTTCACTGAAAAAATAGGTTTTCCCTCAATAACACCTACTAGTGTCCAAATATATACAAGCTTTAATTTCACTGAAGTGACCATACTCCTTACAACCAAAGATTTATTTTGGAAAATGTGGATTTAAGTTGTTTTTTTTTTTCAATAAAATATATCTTGGCAGGGATTTTATACAGTTAGTACACCCTACTTAAGTGTGTCTCACAGTGTATTTTGTCCCTTTTCATATTCAAACAAAGTTCCGCCTCATGAGCACAGAAAATACTGAGTTCAATATTAAGATACTCGATATTCAGAGGTGCAGAGAGATGCACGTGGTTTTTTTCCCCTGTCTTCTAACAGCAATAGTTGTGTAACGAATGCTTCTAAAACAACCATTAGCGTCATTTCTCTGTAACATCAGTAACAATGTTAGCGCTAAATGGTTTGTGCTTAATTAATGGAAGTTAAATACATGGCTGGAGTCTGAAGGATGCATCCTCTTCAGTGCCAGAAAGAGGCAAACGTCTAGAGTCCAACATCTCTTCAGGATGCAAATAGAGTTCCCTTGGTGTCCACAACTAATCTCGCACCACAGTAGGAGGGCTCTCCCTCACTTCAAGTGGGACTTCATCTAAATGCACAAAGTCCTCTGGGTTTCTAGATGGAACATCTGCGTTTATTGAGTCTTCTGTAGGTGTTGATGCTGTGCAACCCCGTGGACACTGAGCTGATGCCTGAGTGGCGCTGCAGACAGCACACACAGCCGTTAGAGTGAAGGGGATTGGAAAAAGCCTCTCCCTGCTCCATGTAGGTGTCTGAAGTGGAGAGGTCGCGGGGGATGATCATAGGTATGGAGTACTGCAGCTTCTCTCTACTTTTGTACCAAAGACAGGAGCACATGGACTGGAAATGAAGCACCTCAGCGTAAACGTTACGCAGACCCCGGCTTGCCGCTCCGCCTCCCCCGCTTCCTCCGATCGCACTCCCTCCGCCGACAAACCCAGAATGCGTGGAAGAAGGAGAGGCCGGATCTACGGAGCAGTTGATGTGTCCGCCTGCCTGACCGTTATGTGCCAGTAGAGCCCTCTGTTCAGCATCCCTCTTCTCGTCCTCGGCGTTCATGGTCATGAAGCGCAGCACTGCTAAGTTGAGGAACGCTCCAATCACGGCCAGACCTGTCAAGATGTAGATGAAGCTGAAGGCCACGTACTGCGGCTTCTTCTGCAGAGCGTGCTCATTCTGCAGCGCCACATAGTCCCCAAAGCCGATGGTAGTGAGCGTGATGAAGCAGTAGTAGAAGGCGTGAAAGAAACTCCACCCCTCAAAGTGGGAGAATGCCACTGCGCCCACACATAACGTGCTCATGCAGGATATGAAACCGATGGTCACCATGTTGACCATGGAGACCTCAGTGCGCCTCATTCCAAGGCACTTCTTCAGGCGGTGGAGCAGGTACCTGACAAAGGTGTTGATCCGCTCACCCACGCTCTGGAACATGACCAAGGTGAGAGGGATGCCCAGGAGGGCGTAAAGCATGCAGAACATCTTCCCTCCATCTGTGCTCGGGGCTGCATGGCCATAACCTGAGGGAAGAAGGGAGAAAGAAGCAGGGTTACTGGGGCAGAACTAATTAAATCTGCAGTGCAGAGGACAGGGGTCTGAGAAGAGAAGGCTGGAGGCAGGAAAGATATGAATGATTTGTATTCTCTGAGCAGCTCTTCTGATGAATTCAAAAACCCTTCATTTCACAGCGGCAGTATGCAATTGGAGATGAGAATGCACAGCGGTGTGGCGGGAAGAGCCGAGTATTGATGTCGTGTACAGGAGAGAGAGAGAGCTTGAATAATTCATTGACAATCGGTGTCCGCAGAGTGGCTTCAACTAATGAGTACATTTGCACCTAATTAGGGCTCAACATTTTCCAGATCAAATAAACAGGACACCGTAGGGTAGTGTGAACATACCGGTCTTTTTGTTTGTTTCTATAACACCACTTTTTGCCCCACATGGTATAGAAACTCGTTAGCATTGTGGCCGTTAACAGTCAAAGCCCCCCCAAAAAGTATCTATGGCACAAAATATATCAAAAAGTGGGAGAAAATTTTCCTGTAATTTATCCCCCATAAAACAGAGAGCAGCTGATAAACCACTTACTGTAAAAACATACTGTCAGGGAGATGTGTACTCACTGAAATGACCTGCAAGCACACACTACCTCCTACTTTATGGCCTGACTCAGAGATTTTGTAAAGATACAGAGCATGGAGCTCCCAAATTTCAGGATGTATTTTCAGGTTAATTGTCAGCCTTTTGTGTCATAACATCATCTTCTCATTATTATTGCCCAGCAGGATATGACTCCCTCGCAAGCAACATCATTACAGCGTGAAATATGTTCCCAATGCGAGGACCTGATGCGCGCCGGGACGGAAAGATGACGTCCCCGATAACAACAGGCTGGGCAAGTGGAACGGGCTGACCAATAGTTGAATGTAATTACTCCTGGGTTGATTTAATTCTTCTGGCTCTGGTTCTTTTGCCGTGCTGATCCGTGCGTTTGAACCATCTGTCTGTCTGGTGCCAAATATGTTTAAAGCTTTCCCAGTTGTGCCGCCAAAATGAGAGTCATTACGACTGATGGATCTCTCAGTAGAAGGAAAAACCTGACCTGTTCTCCGAGTGCGAGGACATCTTGCTTCTTTGTGGCTTTGCCTATTTTTAATCTCATCCCCACAAAGACATTTATCACATTTTCCAAAGACAGAGAAATTACCTCTGACTGCAGTCTTTTCTAAGTAAGAGACTGAGTCTCGGGACAAATGATGACCTTAGGTTGAGCTTAATATCTGCACGGGAGTGCTTTTAAACTTGAATAAAATTAGCATTCCTGGTGCAGCACACGTACTATTATTCCATCACTTATTGGTTGGGATGGTTAAATAATTTACTTTTAGGTCTTTCAACAGTTTATCCATTAGGCCTGCAATAATTTTTCCAGCTGTTCTCCGTGACTGTTATTTGCTTTCAGCCATTACTTCTAGCAAACTGCTTAAACAGTTTAATAATTTGAATTAACGATTTTAAACATTTAATCAGCACTTTTAGCTGTTTATCCATGTTATCTGGCCAGCTATTTATTCAGTACATTTAGCTCTCTATTTCAGCCGTCTATAATGTTAATCTTTTAAAAACTAAGTTTGTAATGTTACCTATTAGAACCATTTTTCTCTTGCTTTCTGTAAGCGATTACAGAGCTAACTAAGCAAACTGGTTGCTGTTTTATAAACCATTTAAAGGACACAACGTAAGTTGTTAACTCTCTGTTCCAGTCACGCTCCATTTCTTTGAGTATATTTAAATCTTTTTTTTCACTAACATGTTTCAACCTTACTGCTATACCTCGTCCTGCATGCTGTATTCAGTTCTTACAATATACTGTTCAAAAGTCTTGAGTCAGCTTTAATTTCTTTACACTTTGCTTCCATGAAGCCAGGCTTTCCTGTCAAGTCTTTCAAAGTTTTTCTTTGCACACTGGCTCCTTTTTTTTTCTTTTTTTACATTTTCAGCCCAATCTTTGTACCTGTAAAAACACAATTTGTTCCCATTGCTTTAGCTGAATCTATGAAAAATGACAACAATAACCCAGCTGGGGAGCTTCTAGCTAAACTTGGCACACTTGCTGTGCAATGTGTCCTTAGAAATCAGAGGAAACTGGAAAAGTGACGTGGCAGTGAAAGTGGGAGGCCCAAAAAACTATTGACAACAGATGAACAGTATCTAAAAATTAGGACCTTATGAATAAATAGGAAAAAGTCCAGCAGAGACCCGACAAAATACAAGAGAACTGGACTGAAAATCTGTGGCAACATTTCTTATGTAGTGATGAAACGAAATGTGAAAGTTCTAGTTAACAATGAAGGAGGATACAACAGTGAGGGTCTACAGCCATCTTTAAAATACGGTGGAAGTTTGTCTTGGATTTTTGGCTGCATTTCAGCTGGTGGTGTTGGACATATGTGAAAATTTCTGAAATTATGAACACGGAAAAGTACTGTCAGATTTTGATCCACCATGCAGCACTGTGTGGAAAACATCTGATTGGTAATGGCTTCATTTGTCAAATGGTAATGAACCCAAACACACTGCCAGTGCCGTGAAAGGATCCCTGGACAAAAAACACACACAACGTAACACTATCAGTCATGGCTTGGCCTCCTCAAAGCACAGACCTCAACATTATTGAAGTAGTATGAGATCATTTTGACAAAGAGCAGAACAAAAGGCTGCCATCATCCAGAGAAGAGCTTTGAATCTCCTTCAAGAAGCCTGTTTAACTATTCCTGAAGAGTACTTAAAGACATTAGAAGAACGTTTGCCTAAGAGAGTTCAGGCTGTGTTGACGAATAAAGGTGGTCACACCAAAATATTGACTTTCAAGTTTGTTAGAATTATACAAACTCTGTTTTTGCCATATATACTGTATGTTTGCACACATTCCAATACATTGCTGCACCATCTTCCTATCAAAATGTAATGAAATGAGACGTTTGTACAGTGTTGTAATCAGTCGTGTGCATTTGTCATTATTATAATAACTGACTACTGACTTGCTTTTTCTCCAACAAATGCTGCTAATCAGAAATGCATATGGTCAGTCCATCCCTCCGAACTTCCATCTCAGTGTTACTTTTTATGCATATATATTAAAGTCATAACCTTCTAAGGAAATTTTTCATTATTACTTTCATTTCAGAAGGTGCAGCTCAAACTTACTTCTGCATTTGAAATTATTTATTACTGTCCCCTCAGGCCCCGCACACTGCTAGTAGAGAAGAAAAGAAGAAGAAGTCATTGAAAGTTAACATAATTAGTCACAGTGCAAGAAAAGATGTTGGGGTGAAATCCCCGAGTGTGTTTCTTTCTCTAATCCACATCCACACATGTGCAGTAAAACCTAAGCGCAGTTGTCTTTTTCTGACAATGTTGTATTTTATTCTGTTCTGTTTATTCTTATTATCTTATCCTATTCCAGTGTTTTTCTTAATTTTTGCTACTGTGTCTTTGCACTGTCCACTTTCTGCTGCGACACAACAAATTTCCCACATGTGGAACGAATAAAGGTTATCTTATTCTTTTATTTGCATGCTTTTATTAAAAGAAATTGTACTACTTCCAACCTGCATCTCCATAATTCAACGAATGACCTACACCTGCTCAGTCACCCAATATAAAAGGAGTCCAGCGTAGCAGTTGGCACAGTGGGATCGATACATCACAGAGACTCACCAGGGTGGGGCCCCAATGGAACAAGGAGGAAGTGGCAAAATGGACTGGGAAATCCAGTTAAAGGCAATAACAGTGCGGAAAGTGATGAGAAAGTCATTGTTACGATGGCTTCTTGAGCATTTTGTTTAAGACGGTGATGCCTGTGGACATGATATTACTGTACACTGGCAGTTAGCATTGCGTGCTTTTAGTTTTTGTTATTTTAAATATTCTACACTTAAAATTCTTCCTTGACTTCTGCATTCTGAGTAGGGTAGGTTTCTCACCATCCAACTAGCTCACAACATTTGGCTCCATGTGACTTCTTTCTTTTTCCTCAAAATATAATTTCAGTTGAAGGGTTGTTGTTTTGACATAATAGACGTACATATCCCAAATATGCACGTGCAGCAGTCACATTTGGGACTCCCAAAAGATGGGATCTAAAAATAGGAGTACTGGAACATGCTGCAGAACTCATTAGGGAGATGACGGTGAAAGGAATGGCCAAATTTAAATTGGGAAAGATTTTTAAGATTTTTACCTGTAAGTAAAAATAAATAAATGCACTGATTAATCATTCATCATGGAGTAAGCAGGGCAGTGTATGCTCAGGTGAGCACAGAAGTTGAGCTGTAGGCCTGTTTGGAGCTGTCACAAAGAGCATGTGGCCTGTCGAGACAGGAGGATGACCAGAGTGACAGTGGCATTCGTCACCGGCGCACACGGGAGCTGGAGGCAACAACGCCAGCAGTCCTATCACCATGTGAGAGAGTGAAGAGTCGCACATGACAAAATCATCTTCGAAAAGGCCCCCAAACAGTGACAAAGTTATCATGAGACAGGATGTCTCCACGGCTTGTGCTGGCATGCAGGGGAAGGCAGCAGGGCTGTTCGCTCTGTTTGCATGGATTATAGTGACCGGCAGAGGAAAGGTGCAGCCTCATCCATCACAAAACAATAGAAGATAAAGAGGTTTTGTTTGAACAACCCCTGACTGTCTGAAACTGAAGTATTAATCCAGAAAAGATCTAGTTTCATATTCGCCTCTGTCAGTGCGCCCCAGGGCAGCTGTGGCTACAATGTAGCTTGCCATCACCAGTGTGTGAATGTGTGTGTGAATGGGTGGATGACAGAATGTGTAAAGCGCTTTGGGGTCCTTAGGGATAGTAAAGCGCTATACAAATACAGGCCATTTACCAAATTGGCAGTGTCGTCATGAAGATATTGCCACAAATGTTTATGCATATTTGATGGATTGATCATGGGGGAGGTGGGACACTAATCCCCCGCTAAAATTATCTCAGATTCTCAATTTGCGTTGGGATTGTTGCATGATAGAAAACCAGCACTGAAGGTTTTTGCCGTATCCCGAGGCTGATTGTCTCGTAACCCAATTCCTGTAATTATCATGTGAAAGAAAATCTGAAAATTGCATAACTGTGGAAGGAGATAAGAGTTTTCTAAATACTTATTTGGCATGGGAGGCTAATGAATTTCAGCAGAACACAGGTGCACCATACACTCAGACCCTCCTCGCTGCTGCCTCTGATTGCAGAATCAGGATTTACAGCCAGTCGCTTAAGCTAATGCCTCTAGCAACAGGATAGTGCTAATTTAAGTGCTGCAAAACAAATCATTCTGCAGAGGGAAATATTCCCCTGTGATAGCCTTGCCAACATTTTGTAATTTGGAGGTTTCATTTCAAGATTTCAATCCTGGCCTGTAATACTTTTGGGCTTTTTTTTACCCTGTAATTCATTTCACAGTTTTTAATCCGTATTCACTTTAGCAGATGGGAGCACAGCTTTATTCAGTGCTGTGCCATATTAACCCTCGATCAGATTTTCCAAATTAAATGTTTGATACCTTCCAACACTGCTCATCTGTAGCAATGCAAATACAAAACTGGTGCTGGTTGTCATATCTCATTTCTGACTCTAGTTTGCCTTTACAGATAACAATTCAGTGTATACAGTTCCTTCCTGCTCCTTAAACAAAACATTAACCGCTTTCCCAACTGCATCTAAAGTCTTCATTACGCTGATTAATTAGGCAGGGGCAAAACGGGCTTTGAAAATACATCAAAGAATGGCATAAATGCAGCTCCCAGGGCTCCAGTTCTCTGTCACTCAATTAAATTTTCATTGATTACCAGGCACAATTTGTTCTCGCCAGCAAGACGAGGAGCACAACCTATTCATCAGCTCACCTAATGGGAAGGGATTCTCAAAGAGGTGGTGCATTTATCAGGGGCTCTTTGTCAGTAATTTGTAAGGATAGGCTGCATGCAACTAATCCACAGCATACACCACAGAGGTAAAGTGTATTCTCAATAAGTTCAAATGCGACCATATATGTAAAAAGATCCAAAATCTCAGGATATGGAGTCTGTAACTTAGATGCTGGTGGCAGCACTACACTCTCTAGGGTAGGCGACTGATAACGTCCTTAAACATCTCTGCATCCTGAAGCCCAGGCAGCACCAAACTTGGTAGTGCACTCATCAGTCTCGCTCTGTGTATGTGTGTGTATGGTTTCACACAAGACTGAGGGACAAAGGTGAAATGAGTGGAGGGTTTGGTTTTCTTTTCTTGATATTACTGAATAAATTAGAAGCTCTCAGTGTGAGGAAACGATGCTGTTTGCTGGGTAGCATGTTAAGGTGTTCTAGAGGCATGTGCAGCATTTGAATGGTCTATTTAATAACTGTGATGAGAATTATTTCAGATTTTAAGCTAATATTTTGACAAAATTAGCATATTATCCTATTTACTGTGTGGCATAAAAGATTGTTATCTAAAAAGTTAGAAAAATCTTACTTAAATAAAATTTAAAACAACTATTTAGTAAAATATGTAACAGTAAATAAACAAAGGTCAGAAACCAAAATAAAACATTAATGTCTGTCATGTAAAAGGCGATGTCATTCACAGACTGTGAGTACACAGAGGCCCGCGCTACGATGCATGATTTCTGTCTATCCAATTTTTAGTATTACAACAGCAGTTCACTTCCTGCCAGGGTATATTATCATAGTAACTTATGCTGCAGACCTAATCTGCTCTAGATGCGGTCACACTCTCGATTAGAAATCAGCAGGTATGAAATAACTGCCTACTGAGCAATCAGGTCTCTGGAAAATGGCATCACTGATCCTGAAAGACCCATCAAGGGCATCTAAAAGTCTTTGTGCTTCCCAGAACAGGTTCAGTAATAAATATAAGTTATTGGAAGCAACTTTATTATTGTTGTTGTTTTTTTCTTGTTGGTTCCAAACAGTTTTACAACAATTTGTTGTGTTGTACAAGTATAAACACATGATCCTAAAGCAGCGATTTGTGCTTTTGAGCCTTGTATTGAATTTGCATTTACCTTAAGCCTAAAGTTTAATTCTGTCTTTTATATTAATTCATTGCTCTCAGGTTATGAAACTCTAGCGCGGCTGCAGGTAAAATAATAAAAACTGCTGATCTGGCTGCAGCAGCGGTATGTATGTTTAACTTTTTCATATTTTTTACTATTATATTTCTCTAATTTAAAATCATTTGTGAAATTTAGCTGCTCTGCTACCAACAGACCCGCCCAGGTCAGATTCTGCCAACACGATCCCTTTTAAGATCGTCTTCTGTCATCTCGGTTCTGTTTCACCCCCCAAAAGAAAAATGATTACTAGGGTTTCCAAAATTACTTCTTAAAGATGAGGTGTGGTTATATAACTGTAGTCAAAATTAAATATTTTTTTAATTAATTTTTTGGGGGAACAAGAGGCTGAGAGGAAACACTTACAGTGTAACACCAAAGCCTTACAGTATTTATACAAGATGCGCATTTTGGAAGGAGTTTGGAACATGCTGTAAATATATAGACTAACATGCTAAACACAGCAGATGCTCAGAGGGCTAGCTACAAGTATGATATCCTGACATGCCTTGCATTACTCTAGCCCCGCCTATCTCGTGTGTCATGTTGCACCATAAAAGGCTGAGTAGTTTGACACCCAGCCCATGAGTCCTGGGGGGAGGAAGTGCCTCTTATCTAGCTATGTGTTGAACTACCCAAAAGTGAATGAGTGGAAAAAACTGCAAAAAGCTTTGGATGTGCATACAAAAACCACCTGTTTCTATAGACCTACTGAAGCAGCATACCTAGAAGAGTTGTAATAATTTGCGCTGAGAGGGAATGGCTGTCAGTGTGTAATGCGGTCGTGATCTGTAAACAAATTCCTTCTGCAAAGCTGAAGTGTGCTCTGAGGTGTTGGACACAATCACAATATTCAGCCGTATATGGCCATCCTAGTTCTTCAACGTACAGGTGGCCAGAGGAGGCATCCCAGCGTGACGTCACCCTTATCTGCGTTTACACCATCCCTGAAATGCTGAGCAGATTGGGGAATGTTCTGTACAAGTGTGCAAATAAACACATCATCATCATGTCATCCTCTTGGTACAGACTGTATTTGAGCAGCAGCCCAATCTGCTTGCCTTCCCCGCAGCCCGCTTTCATCTCTCGTTGACTCTGGCCAAAGACATCATTGTATGACCCAACAAATTGTAAGTCTTCTCCACTTGTAAGCATCAAACTTTTCGAAGAATAACACCTAAAGATGGCACATTAAAAGGCCATTATGACATTGTATTTCCCACAAATACAATTCCACTCTTATCTAAAATGTGGACCTAAAGCCCCCCCATTAATTGTCATTCACAGACACTTCAAACTCCAGACGACCTCACGATTGTTTATACAGCACAAGCACTCCAGCTCAGCACTGGTCCTCCCACCTCCCTCCAGTACTCCGTTTGGCTTTTGACCCACAAGGCCTTGCTGACAGCTGCTGCGTAATGTCCGTGTGTGTGTGAAAGGCAGGAATTCTAAGACCAGTTTTAGTGGAATATTTACAGTGAGCGAGTGAGTGTAATCACGAACTGGGAAAACAGAAACACGCTTGCTTGATTTATTTGAAATGAGTTATGGATTTCAAAGAAATACATTCAGGCATGTTGATGACTTCAAGTAACTCCAGTGACCTGAAAAATTAGAGTTCTCATATGTTGAAAATGTTTAATTTTATACAAAATGAGGGGAAATTCACCTCTAAGCTCCAACCTGATTGCCAAGATAAAGATGTGAAGTGGACGCAGTTTCTAAGATTCCATTTGTTCCTCCCATACAGTAAATTATATACGCTATACACATCATGTACACCTTGCTATTACTGAGTTGAACCGCCTTTTGCTGTCAGAACTGTCTTAATTCTTTGTAGCACAGACTCAAGAAGGACGACACGATAGCATTACACAGATTCGTTTCCTGATCGTCCCAATCCTAACCCCATTCCATATCCCAAAAGTGCTCCATTGGATTGAGATCTGGTGACCATAAAGGCAATTTGAGTACAGTGAACTCAATGTCATGTTCACCTAATGTGTTTGTGACATGGTGCCTTATTCCAGAAGATGAGTACACTGTGGCCATGGTCACGGGAAGGACATGGTCACCAACAAGACTCTAATATTCTGTTAAAATGATGTTTGGCTGGTACTATGGTACAAAGTGTGGCAAGAAAATATCCTTGACATCATTACACCACCAGCAGCAGCCTGAACTGTGCTTTCATGTTGTTTACACCAAATTTTTACCCTACGATCCAAATGTCAAAGCAGAAATGTTTTCAGAATGTTTTTTTCTGTCTTCTGTTGTCCAATTTTGATGAGCCGGTTTGAGTCGTAGCCTCAGTTACCTGTTTTTAGTAGACAACAGCAACTTCAGGGTTAAACAGGTACATTCAGACATGCTCTTCTGCATACTTTGGTTTAATAAGTAGTTATTCCAATTACCATCTTCTTCCTAACAGCTTGAACCAGTCTGGTTATCAGCCTCTGTCATCTGACATCAACAAGGCATTTTCACCCAGAGAACTGCTCATCACTGGATATTTTCTCCTTTTTAGACAGTTAGGAGAAAATAGGGTTGTGTGGGGAAAATCCCAATAGAAATACTCAGACCATTCATCTGGCACCAACAACTATGCCATATTACAGTCTCCTTATCACCTTTGATGATCTATTTGAACATACATAAATGCATTAATTTGCTGCCATGTGTTCAGCTGATTGAATATTCATGTTATCAAGCAGTTGAGCACCTAATAAAGTGACTAGTGACTTTAGAGAAGGTCTGAAGAAAACCTGCATTCATTGTATTAATGGCCTTCAGTGGTGGCTCCTCTGATGATAAAGAGTCCAGAAGGAAAATGTTTACTGAGATCATGAATCAAGTAAGATTCATGAACTCCTGATGGGTTTATGGGGTTAATCATTTGCTTCAAACCCTCTGAAAAACTTCTTGATGTTAATTTAGCAAATTATTGTTTCACATACCAATCTTTGATCAGCACCCATAGCTGTCAGATATTAATGCTTCGAGTAGTGTTATTGTGAATGTGTCACATGTGTCATATGTCTTAGATTTTTGACCTCTACATTATCAGTGGGACTTACTTTTCCTGAAGAACAAAAATGCCTGATGATTGGTTTGTTTGTTTGTTTGTTTGTTTGTTTGTTTGTTTGTTTGTTTGTT
Organism: Pundamilia nyererei; assembly: GCF_000239375.1. Lineage (NCBI taxonomy): Eukaryota > Metazoa > Chordata > Actinopteri > Cichliformes > Cichlidae > Pundamilia > Pundamilia nyererei. The sequence continues at coordinate 2,048,170 of NW_005187442.1, read as the reverse complement.
TGTTTGTTTGTTTGTTTGTTTGTTTGTTTGTTTGTTTGTTTGTTTGTTTG
>NW_005187442.1:2015871-2048100 GCF_000239375.1 Pundamilia nyererei | reverse complement strand
TTTGTTTGTTTGTTTGTTTGTTTGTTTGTTTGTTTGTTTGTTTGTTTGTTAAAGGGAATTCTCTTGCAATTTCATGGGTCAAGTTTTAAAGGGTGACAAAAAAGAGTTTCTGACCAGGCATCCTTATGCGACAAATTGCAAGTGAGAGTGTTGGTAAAACAGACAATGGAGCAGATATTCTGAGCGTTGGGTTACAGTTGCAGTGAAATTGGCATCTCAGACACATACATCTCTCACTTGTCAAGCATTTAATAATTGGACTAATTGTCAACCAAATCAGCTGTTCAGTCTTTCCAAAAAGGCTATATTTGCTTTTTAGTGTGCTTTATCTTGACCAAAAAGCATCCCAATTTATATGAGAGACCCATCTTGCTAACCAACCTAGGGTTTTAGCGCTGGCTTCAGCTGATTATCTCAACCCTCTTGTCCAAAGATAATGACAGCAACAGTTAAATGCTGAACTCAAGTACTTAAAAGTAGTATTCCACACAAACAATATTGTTTTAATGCACGCAGTGTTAGGTCAGGAGTCGCAAGAGACGGGAACTGGGAACTGGATAGTGGTTCGGTCTACAACGTGGATATGGACAATGCTTTTAATTTATTGCACAAAAGGAAGAGAGCAACTGCTTTATGCTGCTAACACAACTTCAGCTCTTTGCAAGCACCTGCACAGCATGCTGGCTCTAGGCTAGCCAAGAACCTGGAGTGATATTAAAGCTGAGTGAATACCGACCCCAGCCTGGGAGCCAGACCTTGAACTTCAACAGTTAACAAAGTCAGTGATGAGAAGTCTGGCTGCATCCTCCATTTCTATTTGTTCATGTTCCTAAAGTAGACTCCCTTAGGCAATCACTTTAAAGTATCTCTCTCTTGGTTTTTATCTTAGCCTTGTGTTGTCAGCTTTGTGTTCATACCTAAATACTAAGAGAAAGATCATACAGTATGTGTGTCCTCATTAGGACAGGGATTTGTGCTGATGTGTGGTCTAAAGTTTTTTTTATTGTTCAATGATAATTACGAGGCAGTGTATTTTAGGTCATATTAAAGAAAAAATCAAAGTAATGTCAGGAGTACTGCACTGACCACAACAAAAAGGGGGAAAAACATTCAACATGCACAAACATTTGACCACACAACATGAAATTAATTTGCGCAAACGTAGTCTTTGATATGCCGCTTAGCAATCATGGTCACTCGCAAAGCAGAGCCAATGAGAACCCAACGAGAATTGGGTGGTGACATCATTTCTTTCAATGTTTCTTTTTACCAATGACCACAAACATTTCCTTTGCTTTCAATACTAGTTAGCTTAAATTAGGGGTCGCTAAATTTTACTATAAAAAGAGACATTTTTGAGCTCAAATTGACATCATGAACAACTGTATAATTTAAATCTGTACTAACGTTTGTTATTTTTTTGGTAGTTAAACTTTTCTTTTTCATTTGTATTTAAGAAATTATACAACTAAAAATGCAACATTTTCATTTTTCACTTTATTTATTGGTTTAAAAATTGTATTAATGAAATCTTGGTTTAAAAAAATAAATTAATAATAATAAAGTAATTCAATGTTTGTTTGTTTTTAATTAGCTTTTTAAAATTTGTAAACTGAGAACATGAAGTCTTGGCCCTGATATCTGCTGGCCACAGCCCCAAAACACTGTTTGTCATCTCAAGGCAAAGTCAGCAGACGATAGATGGGTTCCCATTAAACCTTAAATAAACCTTAACTCAAGCCAAAACACATCAACAGGTGTTATTTGTCTGGACATGCTCAATGAAGAGAGCTTAAAAAGGTGCCTATAAAAAAACAAAAAAACAAAAACAACGCTATCCTGCAAATGGGAGAGGCAGAGCAGGAAATAGCAGTTTTGACTGGCAGCTATAGAGTCCCTGGCTCCTTTGTACAGTACAACACATGAGTAGTCGTGTAAATCACTGCCGTCAGTGTGTGAATGAACAAGTGTATTTCTCTAGCTAATAAATTAAAATACTGGCGATAGCCACTGGAACCCCTCAGCTTGCTCACCCGCCCGCCCGGGTGACGATAGTTCCCCATTGCTGTAAAAATCATAGCCTTTTTTGACTGGTAGTAGCGTCAGATGTCAGAACACCCAACAACATAATGAACTGGCCTTTTAACTGAGATTTCTTTGCAAGGCTGTACTTTGACAGACTGATAATGATGTCAGATTTGTCAGCTTCTACATTATTCAGATGATGCTGTCAGCTGACTGTGAAATAGTGAGAATAATCTCTTCAATCAGGCTGTCATTACATGCTTCAACAGTGAACAAGGAGCCTGTCCAGCCGCTGAGAGCGAGCGAGAAAAAGTGGGTGATGCGGGATGTATTCATCACAGGCAATCTGATGTAACGCCAGAGGAGACAGCGCATTGGCAGAGCGTCTGTCTGGGTTCACTTTAACTTGGTTACCCCTGTGTGGGCCTGGGAGCATGTGCTTTCATCCAGCACACAGCTGAGGCCCAAACACTGAAGCATCACAAGCGTTCAGACCAAAGCGACCAGGCGTCAGATGTGAGAGCTGCGACTCGGCTGCCAGTGCCCCAAATATACCTGTCTCGTAGTAAAACCCTTTCACTATCATGCCATACAGCCGCAGCATCCGCTATCTGCCAAATCGCCTTTGTCCACAATAGAAAGCACTGTGGCTGTGTCTGTGTGTGTCCAAACATCCAAGTCATATGTTTTGCTTTCACTGTGAAAAAAAAACCCCTATCAGCGTCTATTTCCAAACGTACTCCTTAGGTTCCTTTTTAGGGGATATGAGAGGAAACCTTGGCGGGCCACAGTTTTCCATGAGGTCAGTAAGCAAGGCATTCCAAGCAGAGTGTGAGATCTCTGGGAGGCTTAGCCAATTAAAAAAATCATGTGATTTATGTACCTGATACACAGTGGATATGGACTTGTTTAAATCTCACAACACAGCTGTATTTAAATGGGTTCACATACACTAACACTGTACACAACACGGAGGTAAGAGCGGAGAGGAGGACAGAAGAGGACAGTAGGGATGAAATATGACGGGAAGTGAAGAAATTCAAGGTTAAGAAATATCACTTAAAAGTAAGACAGATTATGACTTTATCCTGTATCGTGTCCTCTGAAGCATTGTTGTGAATTTAAAAAGGGCTATTAAAGAAGTACAGACGCATTCAAGTCTTAATTTAGGTGGGAGGAAGTCTCTAATTTGTAGTCGTGGCTAATGTAGGAGCTCGAGTTGGGATTTCTTTTCTACGCTTTTAGGAGGTCAACTCAAATAACAGACGCATCTGTTTCAAGTGCTCCACTTGGGCTATCTGCTTTAAAAGTGTGCCTGTGTGGGCAGGGAGAGTGAAAAAATCAGGAGAAAGGGAGAATATGTTGTGTAATATGATATGGGAATTTCAAAGAGTTTCTTTTGGGAATAGATACAAATTCTCTGGGTCGTGCAAAGCATCGATGCCGGTAATAATGACGCATTAAGCCAAAACAAGCAGAGATTTACACAATAATGACACGATCTGACTGCTGAATGAGTCTGGGCCGAGTCATAGCCAGGAAGTGAAGAATGTCGAAAAGCTCGACCCATTTGATAAAATATCAATTAGAACTGTAAAAATAGCTTTACATTGAGAGGTATGCCTCAGTGTTATGGCTCAGTTTCCCGGGCATAGATTTAGCCGAATCCTAGAGCTCAATGGCAGTCTTCATCAGTTTTCTTCAGTCTAGGACTAGGCTTTATTCAAGGCTTGGAAAGTAGATTTATATGTAGCAATTAAGAGTGTGACTTTCAGTGGGCAGTAAGAGCAGTGGATAATTGGCTAGCCGGAAAGATAAAAGTAATGAATAATGAATTAGTAATGTTTAAAAAGAGTAATATGTGATTATAACCTTTTTGAATGCTTTAGTGAAATAAACAAATATGTAATTTAACTAAATAAGATTTAATAAAAGGACAGCAAAAAACACAAGGAGGCACAATTTTAGGTAAGAACGGGGTTTTAGAAACTCCAGTGGAGCCACCGTTTAATAGGAAAACAATTAGTATCCCCCGACTGGTTGCTGGAGGTTTCTGGCTGCCGCTTCAGTAAAACTGGTTGCAAAGTAGTTGGTAACTGTATGCAAACATGTCAGGATCTTCCATACAAACTGCAGGCACTGATTGGTCTTTAGACCTGTGTAACTGGATCTTTGGCATAAGCCATTAAGTATAGCTCATACAGTATTAATTAAGAAAGACCATCCCCTGCAATGGTTGAGCTGGATTCGCTAGTACACCTACCAATAATGCACAATATTTTGAAATAATCAAATCCCCCTCTATAGCGGTCGCATCAGGTCAGAAATACAAACTTTAGTTCAATATACTGTCCTGACATGCAAATAAGGTTGGGAATCATAGGTTTGGTACATTTACTCACAGGTGTCGATGGCGAGGATGACGAGGACAATTTTCTGTGGAATATATAAAAAGCACAGACACACTTACATCTAGGCTAGGAACTAGGTCAAGTGTGAATGAGGAGATGACTGCTATAATCCACACACTATGAAATGCCTTTTGATCCATTTGGACTCCAAAAGTGTTTTGTGTTTGTCACGTGCGATGACAGCTAAAGCAGCAGATGTACCGCAGAACCTGAGCAACACTGTATGGTTGTTGATCCTGACACACTGGAGGGGCTTTGTCTAGTCCAGCGTGTTAAACAAAATACATAACAAGACTGCTATGATTTGACTTTTCTTTCGATTTATGTTTATTTGAACAGCAGTATTATTTTATTCAGCTGAATGCCCTGTTAGAAAATAGCTGCTGTTTGTCTTGCGATCATGTTTCCATGACTATTGCTTTCCCTTTCACATTTATTTACTCTGCATTTATGACTTTCCTTTATCCTCTTCTGTATCTATTTATTCTGACCCCTCAGCTGTTAATTCAGTCTTGTATTTGCTCTGTCTTTACAGCCTGTACCTGCCTCTGTCACCTGATTCCAGTGATATACGCGTGCTCGCTCTGGCTCATGTTCAACTGGTTCAGTTGTTCAAAGGGAGCAGATGCTGTCCTAAACTGACAGACGGAGAGGGGGGCGGTCTGGAACATAACACAGAAAGATCAATTTACTCAAAGCAAAAAGATAATATGGAAAAACTCAGAACTAAATAAGAGGCCATAGAAACACGAGGAGGTGCAATGACACGTGTCTCGCTACGTAAACAACTTAAACTGTGCCCATGTTCATCGGACCCAGTCCCGACCTGTGGCTTTTTTAAAGGATTGTGAACCTTTTTTGGTTATGTAGGCCACCTCTCTGTCGTCTTTCCAGAACCATTATTATGATTTACAAGAATACTGAACAGAAGCTAGTTCCATCCATTCTCTTCCAGTTATCCATATGCAGGGTGGCTTGAGCCTATCCCAGCTACCACAGAGTGAGAGTCGGGGTCCACCCTGCACAGTGGGCTTTCCCAAGTAGTTTTAATGCCTAAACCATACACTGTTTATAACTATTGATTAGTCAAGTCTCAAAATGTGTGCTTTTTGGGGGTTTTTTTTTTTAGTTTATGTGAGTAGCCAAGACCAGAACAGTAGTGTGGGGGCTTGATACAGGATTAATAGGCACAAGGAAAAAATGCCAAACACATATCCATGCCACACGCTTGATTTATTGATTAAGACAGAACCGGTGCCCCTACAGTCACATCATGTCATTAACTTTACTTCTTCTGCAAGAATTTAATGGCACCCAATGATGTGTGCAACTCAGAAGCCGCTCTATATACATAAATAGCGATATCAGATGGAAAGAAAGTTTAATTACCAGAAAGTTGATCCTGTTCATCTGATGCGTTTATACTGGGAGAAAAATCTTTCATTCAAGTGAAAAGCATACATCCAGCTGAACAGACTCAACCTTATAGGATTTCCTTATTAAGCACGCACCAGAACAAACATTAGCTACGTTTTATTTTAATTTTCGGTACAGTTCAATGGCAAAAGAGTCTGACTTTTCATTCTTGTGACTTACAAGGTGCAGTTTGAGAAAAGGACTCCTGTGTTAAACTAACTTGTCAGAGGTAAGCAGGTTTCCATTTGCTGTCCTCTGATGATCTCAGCAGTTCAAGAGGCATTTTTAAAATGGAATTTGATAAAGACATTTCCAAACACAAGCCCACATGAGAGAATGTGTGGGTGCATCACAGCACTCTCGCAGAGATAGGAGCATGTGTGGTCGTCAGACAACGGCTGGAGACACAATTGCCCATCAACATCCTGGCTGAGCCGTCGACCAGGCTCATTGCCACATTGTAAAACTATCATATGTCGTGTCATGTGATGCACAAGACTAATGCTGGCACCTGACTTAATGACCAGAGGCAATTAAATCATGTAATGGATCTTATTAAGGTGTTATATGAACCCTAAAAAGAATTAACTATTCCTTGTGTGCCTCTGCAAAGACAGTATGTTGTTCTGTTTATCTTGTGATTATTTTATATTTCTTGTGCAAAACTGACAGATAAATCTGAACAAAAGAGCAAAAAGCATTTGGCTTAATGGTTTTTCATAAGAGAGTCATGCTGTCATTCGCAGCAGGGATTCAATGCCTCGATTGAAATGGCTGGAAAAGCCAAACAATAAAAATTGTGGGAGCACAAAAGTCTTTATCAGCAACAAATGTCTTTTTCAAGTGCAGCATGTTTATTGGATTTTCTGAGCTTGTACTGCATTTCTTTAAACGTGTTCTTGTTAAGTTAAAGATGACAGGCAAATATAATGTGTGTGTTAGAGGTTAGGTGTACCTTTTCACATCACAGGTTTCAATATCAAGTCAAGTCAGGCTGACAGTGTGCTAATGGGGCAGCTCTGGTTGTTTTTTCTTTATTATTCAATCATTTCATACACTCGAGTGTCCCTGCTCGTCCAGGTTTTTTGGTCTTATAACAAGAAGGGTGTTCAGCCCTTTGAACTGACCTGCCTTTGCAAAATGTACACTAATGCATCACATGTCAATAAATGTTCCTAATCAAATCCTGCAAGTGTAGTAACTTTGGAAAACTGTTACAGAATGACTATCCAGTTTTCACTGTCAGGTCTCTTTGTCACCTTGGTGAGGTAACTGCTGCCTCGGGCAGCCCATATGGCTGGAGCAAAGAGACAGGGTGCCCCACCCCCTCTCAATCTGCTGGATCACATAATATCTGCAAATCGCTCCGTGGCATTCATGATAACCTACTTGGAGAGCTGGACTCCAGACTTCATGTGTTTCATTTAATATGTTTTGCCTGATACCATACATCAGGCAGTCAATACTACTTATCGTGAATCCTAGTTTGAAGAAAACACCACTTTTGGTTTAAATCCTGTCGTGACTTATATTCTTATAATGTAACAAACTCAGTGCGTTAAACAAAAACCAGTTTTCACTCCAGTTTACACTTTATATTTATTAGAATCAAACTGTCCAGCTGATAAAATATTTGGCTAATACAGCAAGAATGGGCATATATTATGTGAACAAAATGAATTCAAAAGTAAACAGCCAGTGCTGATGAATGAATTATTTAAACATTACACACACGAGAATAGTTCCTCTTTCCTATTTCAATCCATCACAGAAAATTAGTTTGATCTGCTACGCAACTATAACTGTTTGTTTTATCCAACGATGACAGCACAGCATCTAAAACTGTAAGAGAGTATTCACTGTGCCACAAACTATGATTTTTCACCTTAATAAAGTCCTTCAGTCATTTCATGATGATCTTTTTGATCTCTAACAAGTTTATGCTAAAAGTTACCAATACTTAGTCATACCATAGTCTTATGTTTAGATTTTCAGCACGGATTTGTAAATGTTTTGAAGAGAACAGAATATATTTCTGTCATCCTGAGTTGTATTGGTGTTGAAAGACAGCAATATTCAACTAAATCTGAATACTTCTTCATGTCACTAGATAGTGAAATCAGTCTTGTTGGGCTGAATTTCATCTCACAGCACCATCCATGTTTAAAACAGCTATATTTTTTGTTGCAAGGCCGACTTTGTTAATCATTAGTGCGACAAAGTCATGCATCCCTGTTATCTAATAAGAATGCAAAAGAGTGTATTACGAGTCCAGAAGAAATGTGTCAACAATGCGTTAGGGAGGTACGTTGAGCCTAAATTCAGAGATCTTATTGCCACCAATGTGACTGTCATTTAATGTGGTTAAATCACCAGGATAACTTATGCTGAACAACCTGATTCTAAGCATCATCATCATCATAGTTTATTTATATAGCACTTTAAAAACACATAAGCAGGCTTTGCTCAGAGTGTAGTTTATCACCAAATGAAGCATAGTCGTAAAGTTACAGCAGTGCAAACTGTGCTTGTTACTGGAATTTACATTCAGATGGTGATGCAGAAAATGGATACATTTTTTTTGTTTAATCATAATTTACTCCCAAGTCTTTGTTATTTATCACCAAGAATAGCTATCCATCCAACAGCATAAGAGCTGAACACAGTGAGTAATTTTTAATCTCAATGTGTATGCAGTTTAGAAATAAACAGACTGCACTGAGCGATCATATAAATGCATTCATATGTTTTACTGCCTTGTGTAAATATATTTATTTCACCACTTAGCAGTGATGATCAAATTTAATCAAATTAAAATTATTAATATTAATTCATTACCATTAGACCGGCTTTCTTTCCTTTTATTTATTTGTCACCACAGCAGAAAAACGGCAGATGTCTTTAAGTTATGTTTCAGGTACTTCAGTATCTTGCAAGAAAAAGGAGCTGCAAAGATAAAGGGAGTAATATTTTTTAACTGGCAGGTAATTTCAAATGCAACATTTCTACCAGTTTAGCAAACATCAGCAAACACACAAACTGCTTGTGTGAAGATTGTCGCACAGTGTGTTGCTAGCTGTATTTCACAGGGAGAGAAAAGAAACAGCTAAATTCATTCAGAGATGGAGAAAGATAAGAAAGACAGGGCAGTAAAGGAAGAAGAGGTGGTGAGGACTCGTATTTGATAAACTGGAAATTTAAAGCTTGAGGTTTTTAAATCAGATCTTGGGTCTAAACATGTGACATGTCTTTTTCATATTGTGAAATGTGCTGCAAAACAAATTGAGGTAGACTAACTGTGTTATTATAAGGATGCATAAAAATCCTCTGCAGGTTAGTGAAGGATAAACAGATTGCAGTACTGTGATGGATTTAAAGTAAAGGCCAGTGTGTGACTGGTGCACAGTGGCCATCTAGTATAAAGACAGCATAAACAGTGTACTGTCGGTATCGAGAATGGAAACCAGCCAGGACAACTCATGAAACATCTGTTTACATCTGGTTGAATTCAGGTGTTTAAATCTGCAAAGGGCAGCAGGTCTGTACCTTAAGAAAATCTACTGGAGCTCTCAATAGAAATTATTGTGAGCTGTGCTTCCTTCCCCCACGCTGAGCCATTAAAACTGTTTTTAGGGTTCCCCCACTCCCTGAATTCCACTCTAACTCCTGACTGTACTTATTTTCCTGTTTAGGGGCAAAGAAAATACAGCTTTTTTATTTTCCTTCTTTTTCTCTGCTCATGTTCAACATAAATAATTCAAGCTAAGCAAATGTATTCAAATTCTTTATGCCCTTCTACTGATATTATTTAATTATTACATTAACATAGAACAAGGTTCAGCAAGCTTTGCACAAAAATAGCTGGTAGAAACATCCTCCAAAGAGCTACTTTTTACTTTCTTGCTGTGAGTACATTTCAGAACTTGTACTTTTTCACGTTTACTTTAGTAAAACATTTCACTGGAGTATTTTTCAACACTGGTATCTGTACTTCTACTTAAGCACAGAATGTCTGTAATTTTGTCACCTCTGGCATTTTGCTTATAAGGAGAATGCGTCATTTTATGTGAGGGCACACAGAGCCCGAGCAGGAAACCTGGGTTAACAAAGAAAGTTGATAACCACCAACTTGATACCTGTTATCTCTGACTGGGATTCTGTCAAGCAAGCTAACACAAAGAAACTCTGACAATGTTAAACTTGCTTTGTAGTAGACTGTTGTTTTGAATGTAGTGATAAACTCCCAGGTATGTGTCCATCGTGCTTCTTCTCTATTAGAACAAAAGATCAGTGAGCGCTGCACCTACACAGCAGCTTCTGTTTTTGATTTGCGCCACACAATATGACAAAATATTTGTTATCAACTTTTCTGTGCTCTGCAGCCATGAGAAACTGAGAATGCAGTCATGTCCAATACTGAAACAAAAATAAAGAAGCTGTCAGAGTTTGCAAATTTAAAGACAGACTGGTCACACAAAACTGAACTTTACTTAGACTGACTGCAAAGTCCACATCACTGAAAGCCATAATGCAAGTTAATTGAAAACCAAATCTCCAGAAATGAACAGGTAGCATATAGGTGAATATGGAAGCTGTTAACACCACTAAAATCTTTTATTTTTTTGCTGTCCATAAGTCAAAATTTCAGGTTATTGTCTCAAAATTGGTTAGAGTTATCTTGAAATATTGCCTTAGGAGGGTTATGGTTAGGGTTCATCTAAGACTTTAAAAAATATAACCCAACATTTTCACTTATTGACTGCAAAAAATGTTTAGTTTTTTTCAGCTGGAGGAGGAAAAAAGCTTTCACGGGGGTGGCTAAAGAGACACTATTACAAAGACAAAGGGGAATGGGCATTACTGATGCCTCATTGGCAATTGGAAACAGAAGGGAAACAAGACACAGCTGAACCTAATCAGGACAATCACAATGAAGAAGTAAACCTCAAGCATGACAGACTATCAAAATAAAACAGGAAATAAAAGGGAAGCCCCTAAACACAGAGGCAAAGAAACCCCAATGTAATACACAGGAAACACTGGAACAACCTAAAGGTGATCACAACTGATAAGAAATACCCAAGTAATAAAACTAAAGCAGAGGCTCAAAAAGAAATACAAAAACCAAACCCTGTAGACATGATTGCAAAATAGACTGCAAAAAAAAAAACTAATTCAGCAGCAAATGAAAAAAAAAACGTCCCTGTTTGTACTATCTATATTATAATATATTGTATTAATATTATAATATAGACAGTTATCAAGGATTAGGATTACGTGTAGGAATTTTCACTTATTTGATATACTTCTGAAACTGTAAATGCATTTTTTAAATAACAATTTATTATATTTTATTTATTTATTCTTTATTTGAAACCTTTTCGTGTTTGTTATTCTACAAGCGATGACTCAAAAACAGTCTAAGGATGTGTTTAGTCCATTTAACCCAAACTCTGGCTCATTTTCCCCCTTGGTGTGATTCGTTTGCGCAGATGTGAACACCATATTTGATTGGGCGCATACCAAGACGACCACACAGAGGCTCTTTGGAGGAGGTGCTTTAAGTGTGGTTTCAAATAAACTGCAGAGTGTTTCATTTGTGGTCTGACCGCAGTCCAGACCAACTGTCAGGGGTTTGAGCTAAACAAAAACAACTTTGCTTTGTATTCTGGGATGCAGCAAGGTATCCCAGACTATATATGGTAAATGGCCTGTATTTGTATAGCGCTTTACTTGGTCCCAAAGGAACCCAAAGCGCTTTACTTTTGTTGCTCCTGCTCCAGACACGCTTTGGTCAATAAGCGGACAGATTATTCTCATGTGGTTTTTTAGCGACATATTGGTTTGAAGGGACTTCACTTGGCTTTTGTGAAAACAAACCAAACCATAGGAAAAGCTTTAGAAATTCATCAACTGATCCAGACCAGAGCTATCAAACTATAGGTGTGAAAATGCCTGAAAACTGTGACAGGTGAACAGCAACCTGCTAAGAAGCTGGTATGAATGTCGCTGTTGTCAGTGTGCATGTCGTCCACCAATCAGGTAACTTGATAGTTCAAAGGTGTAAATGCCCTGGCACCATTTTCCACCAGCACAAACCAGCATGTAGATAAGGAGCAAACACTCTGACAGCTGTGATATTAGGATTAGTCCAGAGAAAATAGCAGTCTGTTGTTTTAGCCCACGGTTCTCACAGGACACTTGTTTTCTTTTGTGGGTTTTTTTTTTTCCTTTCTCGTTGGTTTTTTTTGTTCGAATGGAAATTAAATGTGTACTCATATTCTCATGTTTCATTCGCAGCCCTCGGGGGTAAACATGACTCACCTATCACTGTTATTGTTATTATCATTACGCCCGGGTGTGTGACAGTCCACTTCATCCAGGTTGGCTTGTTGAGAGATTAAACAGATGCTGGAAACAAATTGGAAAACAAATTCCCCTGGGAGACGGTATATAAGCCAGGCGAGCTCCAGTCGCTCGGCTCTGTCGGACTGAATCATTCCAGTGCTCAAAGCCAGTTGGAGTAGCGTAAAACTAATACAACACCCGGGTTACCAAAGCGTTCAACACAATCCCCCTCTCTGGATGCAGAGAAGTTGGAGCTGTCAGGAGCCAGTGAATTGTGAGAAAAATCACTTCAGGTTGTTATGATAAGAACGGCGTGGACGGCTCTCATTTTTAGTGTGAACCATAAACATGCAGTATTAACTTCTCAGCGCTCACATCAGTGTTTGGACGCACTGCGCACAGCTGAGAAGCCTACTATGTGTGATATGGACAGAGCTTTCTTTTTTTTGCCACATGTATGTTCTGAGGCCAGGGGGGGAAAAATAGCTAAGGCTACTTGGGCTCCACCATCGCTGGGTGCCGGGAGAGACAGCTCACTGCTTTGGGCACACAATCAGGGCTCAGCTGGCATGAACACTCCCACCATTACACAGAGAAATCTGTGTGAGGGGTGCATTTTATGACACTGTGTTTCTCTGGGAGATTTATAGTGCGGTCGTGTGATAGTGATGTAGACTTTTTAGAGCTATAGAGGGTAATTACAAATGATATGGTGAAATATTTGTTTAGATGTAGATCATTTCTGGTTTTCTGATGTTGTTTTGCTCCTGATTTCTTGATTGAATTAGCTTTGCATGCATCATATCCTACATCTAGCTATGGCTCTGTACAGTAATGTTTATGGAATGGGTTATAGAGGGTTCACGCGCAGCACACTCATACCAGAGTGGCCATTATGAGCTATGGGATGAAATTTTCTCATCAGCATTTTAGTCATTTCTGTCCTAAATAAACAGGCAATTTGCAGCCGAACGCGAGCTGTAATATTTTGCTTCTTCTGCATGGTTGAGAGAAAGTGTCTGTCCAAACGTTTTGTCAGTGCTATCCACCACATTTCTGCAAAATTTAATAAACACAATGCAAGTCCTATCAGACAACTCATGTGAAATGGTTTGCATGGATTTCTGAAATTAATGTTCATAGCCTATGAACTGCAAAAGCTTGGACGTCATCCGCATTCAAATTTCTGAGAGGTCAAATCTTTTGTAAGATATACAGTATTGTTGAATTGAATTTGTAGCCTGTGGGGACTCCTGCTAGAACTTACCAATTAAAAATAGTCAACAACAACAACAAATCTTTATTTTTAAGGTCCCTTAAAATAATGAACGTGTAGCTTGGTTGAAAATATGCCGTAGAGCTAATATCTGATTTTGTAAAAACCGTCTTCCAGATGTGTGTATCCAGGCTTGTTTTTACGTGACAGATGTGGGAATGAAAAGGGAACATTTGTTTGTAATGTGCTTGAGAGTTGGTAGACATGCTCTTTGCAATGCATTTTTTTAATAGCGTGAATCCAAATCTGTGGTTACAATTGCATCAGATAATTTTTGTCCTTGAATTTAACCATGTGACAGAGACAATAAACATAACATCCATCCATTTTTTTCTGTGTGCCCATTACATAATTTATGAATGAGTGTCCCTTTTGAGCGACATGACAGTAGATTTAAAGGTGCAGAGAGCAGCCACCACAGAGTTCTGGCGTTTCAAACCAAACGAGCTGCATCTTTCCCTCCGTTTGTATTTCATTAACAGCTAGAAAGGTTATATTGATTGAAGAGAATAACATCAGCTCAGCTTTTGCCACCACTTTCCCATCATCGTCTTCTTTCAGCTGCTTCCATCATAGATCTCCACAGCAGATCATCTGCCTACATCTCACCCTAACCCGAGCAACATCCTCTGTTGCACATACCCTCCACATGTCCTCCTTCACTACATCCATGAACCTACTATCTTGCCTCTCTGACCTTTTTCTCCAGACTGCTCAACCTGAGCTGTTCCTCTGATGTGCTCATTTCAAATCTTGTCCTGTCTTCTTATTAAGGTGCCAATATACTCACAAATGTTCGCTTCGCTCACCACCGCAACCTCGATCTCACAGTCACTTGTATTTATACCCACTGCTGCGGTATTCTCCTGAACAATAGGTATCGCCACTCAGACAATATTGCCGCATAAGCGCTGACACAGGAAGAGATGTCGTCAAAATCAGAAGCCAAGACTTTGTCAAGTGTTTTTTGCAAAGTTTGTGCTGGAATATAATTAAAATTGTGTTAAAAAACCAACACAATCATACACTTGTGTCTTCAATGCGATGCGGCAGGTTAGAAAAATGGAGCGGTGCTTGGGTTGCTCTCTGGAGCTCAATGAATTCCAGCGTGGTACCGTGACAGGATGCCACCTGCACAACAAGTCCAGTCAAGAAATAACGTCCTGACTTTAACCAAATAGAACATGGGATGAATTAGAGCAGAGACTTTCTTGTTCAACATCAGTATCTGACCTCATCTCACAAATGTGCTTTTGGAAGAATGCTCAAAAATTCCCATTAACACACTGCTAAACCTTGTGGAAAACTTTCCCACAAAAGTTGAAGCTGATGTAGCTGTAAAGGCTGGGCCAACATCGTATTAAACCTTATGGATTAAGAATGGGAAAGGGTGGAGCGCCCACTCCGGGTCGGGGATGAGTTCCTGCCCCAAGTGGAGGAGTTCAAGTATCTCAGGGTCTTGTTCGCGAGTGATGGGAGAAGGGAGCCGGAGATCAACAGACGGATTGTTGCTGCAGCCGCAGTGATGCGGACACTGCACCAACCCGTCGTGGTGAAGAGGGAGCTGAGCGCAAAAGCGAAGCTCTCAATTTACCGGTCGATCTACGTCCCTACCCTCACCTATGGCCACGAGCTGTGGGTAGTGACCAAAAGAAGGAGATCGCGGATAGAAGCGGCGGAAATGAGTTTCCTCCGAAGGGTGGCTGGCCTCTCCCTTAGAGATAGGGTGAGAAGTTCAGCCATCCGGGAGGGGCTCGGAGTAGAGCCGCTACTCGTCCACATCGAAAGGAGCAGGTTGAGGTGGTTCGGGCATCTGACAAGGATGCCTCCTTGGCGCCTCTTGGGTGAGGTGTTCCGGACATGTCCCACCTGGAGGAGGCCCCGGGGCAGACCCAGGACACGCTGGAGAGATTATATCTCTCGGATGGCCTGGGAACACTGAGGTGTTCCCCCGGATAAGCTGGAGGAGGTGGCTGGGGAGAGGGAGGTCTGGGCTTCTCTGCTTAGACTGCTTAGGCTGCTGCCCCGCAACCCGGCCCCGGATAGAGCAGAAAAAGATGGATGGATGGATGGATGGATGGATGGATGGATGGATGGATGGATGAATGGACGTTACTCAAGTACACCCAAATACTTTTGGCAATATAGTGTATTTTAAACATATCTATTTTCACTACCTCTACTCCTTGTGACTGTTATGCCCGTATCCCTCTCATTCACATATATGCGTTTATTTCTACTAACTTTCAATCTTCTCTCCAGATCATACCTCCACCTCTCCAGATTCTCTTCTACCAGCTCCCTGCTTATCATTACTTTCACATGCAAGGTTAAAATTTAATTCTTGAGCAAACCATCATCATATGTATTTACGGCTGTTTTGCTGCGCTCCTCTGCTCTTTGTTTAACTGTGCATGGCTCCCAGGCCTCTAGATTAACCTAAGTATTGTGGCTAGATGAGGGGAGTGGATGGATTAGAGCAGGGCTGGGGAACTCCAGGCATCAAGGGCCGGTGTCCTGCAGGTTTTAGATCTCACCCTGGGTCAACACACCTGAATCAAATGATTAGCAGGCCTCTGAAGAACTTCAAGACATGTTGATGAGGTCATTTAGCCATTTAAATCAGCTGTGTTGGATCAAGTACACATCTAAAACCTGCAGGACACCAGCCCTTGAGGTCTGGAGTTGCCCCACCCCTGGTTGAGAGTAAATTTTGTCACTGGTTTACCGCCAGTACATCCTGTCCTAAGCATTCAACTACTCTCTCTGTTCCATGTACTTTTTGTTTGAACTCTATTTCTTGGTTTACTTATACAGCATACGTAAGTCTACAAACTAACTGCATCACCGATTTGCTGATTATGTATCTCATTTCTTTTGTTCTTAAATACATTTGTTTTTCTTATAAGTCTTCTACAATCTCCATATTTTGCCCTTCGCTTATAGCTTTTAGTAGCTTGGATGGAGAAACAAAAGGCAGTGGAACAGCTGCAGAGACAGAGCTACATGAAAAGATTTCATATAAATGAGGTAAATGACACGAATAAAATACTGTTTTTGTTCTTTTTTTTATATTGCAATCTAAACTCTCTTGGCTGGAGCCTTTCATCAAGCGTTCAGTTTTATGTTCACACTTTTTATAAACAGGCTCAAACTGAGAGACTTATGTGAATAAACCTGGCATGATGTTGTGGATAACTATAAACACAAAGGGAATACGAATTCATTCTCTGCTAAAGACCCCATTACTCCGCTTTATTTTTTAATACCCAATAGATCTGTGCTGCGATATTAAAATTTAAAATCTCACTTATAGAACCATTAAGAGAAGGGTAGCAGAGCAAATAAAAAAATCTGAAGTTTAAACTGCCCAAATGGCACAAATTATGCTGCCAGAACATAGCAGATTTGTCCTACAAGTAATTTTTATGAAGTCTATATAACTGCACGGATACCTAGAAATGCAGATTCTTTCAACAGTATGCAGTGTGCATCCATCTCTATGTCATGTAAGGACCGTTATCATGTTCTGGCAGAAGCGATGAGTGAGTGTGGTTGCAGCTAGCTCAGACATGTCTGTTATACCACCTGGAAATATGTGACTGAACGTTGTAATGGCTTTCGGACATCAGTGATTACAAAAACAAAAAATCCACAAACTTCGATGAACAGAACAGACAAAGTTGAGACAGGCTGAGATGTCCCAAAAGTAAAAATGTATAAACAGCTGTCTGTTGTATAGAAAGTAAACCACAGAGATGTCTTCTTGGCTGAAATGATTGCATTCAGTTACAGAAGTTAAAGAAGCAGAGGCATCTTATCACGTTGTGCTACAACCTAAAACCAAATCAATCGGTCAAATAAAACCAGCCCAGCTGGGTGGGTGGGGGGCACACTGTAATACACACATTTTGCCTCTACTGTACATTGCATACCCAGTCAGAAAAACAAAGAGGTGTAATATTCACAGCATTATTGCCAGCATTGCACCTGGAGTTACGACCCAACTGTCTGCACAAGTTCCCAATACCTTTCCTTTTCAGGTCACGAGAAGAGAAACACGGCGAACGCAGCCCAGTGACAGTTTTAACAAGCAGTCAGTCTGCTCTGTGCAGAGATTCACACGTCTCATCTTCCAACAGCAGCCCTGTCTTTTATAACGAAAAAAAAATACAAGTTCTTAATACTGTCATTAAGTAACACGAAAGACCAAAAGACAAAAAAATGAATTGGTCCAGCTGACAAACACAGACTGTGTATTCAAAGCCTGATGTATCTTGTTCCTAGAAGTCATTATGGTCTGTAATTGAATTCAAACATTGGCAAAACCAGAGTTATTATAGTTTTATAGTTCCTAATTACTTTTTATTCTTATGTTGTTTTGACTTTCAGTTTTGTTTTTAGTTCAGTTTCGTTTCTGTGGTTTGAAATGATTTCGTTTCGTTCTAGTTTTTATTGATTTCACCGTTAACTTTACTTCCCTTAATTATTCTAATATGGAGAGTATTTGTCAGGGGTATATTTAAGACATTCAGAGGAAATATTATAACACAAATGCATCACTTTTTGAAGACAGCTGACTCGCAGGAACACAGATATATGTTTTCAATAAACAGATGCGCCATGGGCCTGACCAGAGGTTGGGATAACAAATCTGACAAAGACTAAAGTGCTGTTGTGTCCTTCAGCTTAATGAAAGCCTAGAAACCAGGTGATGTGTTGTGGACAATGAATTTGATATGAAATTTAAGAAACTGTGATACACTGAGTCTAAGACAGTGAAGTGCAGAGGAGGCAGCACACGTGCTAAGCACACCTGGCCATGGGAAGGTGTTTAGCTCAAACTTCCTGCGTACAGCTAGTAGTTGGGTTTGACTGAGGTCAGATGGCATTCTTACCATAAACAAACTGCTTTGGAGTGTCTCTGGAATCTCAAAATAGTCTTGGTGCAGTTGTTTTGATCCTCACCCGATTATTACGTTCAGAACCACATGGAGGCTCTAATAAATCACAGTTTGATTTAAACTAATTAAACACAAATTTCTGCTTATAGTTCTCATTTTAATTTCATGTGTATTTGAAGATATATGGTACATACACATGCCCACTTTTGCTCTATCCCGCAATGGTAAAGAATCTGACCCTGAATTCAGAGCAAATCTGGATCAAGACTGACTCCAGGCATTTAGCCTGATTTAGACTTCTGCAGGAAATCCATATTATATCTTACAACATAAGTCGAAACACTTTTTAACCCTACGCTGTTACCTTCCATGCCATTTAGTCATTGTGGCTTGCGTCGACCCGATGTATAGTTAGAGTTCTGAGAAGGTACAGATCTGACTACGTGGAAGATTAAAGCATAAGGTTGGAGGGTTTTCCAGTGACATCCTAAGTTATAATGTAGACTTCCCCACAAAGGTCTGAGTTAGGCTTTTTTCATGTCCCTGACTTTAAGAAACAAAAAAACAGACAAACTAAAATAAATCACATTCCCAACAGAGTTAATTAGCAAATCTAACGACAATATTTTACATTTAGAATTTATTTTAAAAACTGTCACAGACAAACAGTATAATCCCACAAATTCTTTCCAATGCACCCTGAAATATTTCTTTACATTGTTACAGTGTTGAGTTGTAATACATATTTAGTGTCTGATGAAGCTAGGACACATCTCAGTTAATCTCAAATTTCCAATGGAAGGATTAGGACATTAATCGAGCAGCAGTGCCCAGCGCTCACTAAAAGCTCTGGGTTGTGAAAGAGGCTCATAATTCAATATTGCAGGATATGAGATTATAGGCATTCTTACATTTGGAGAAAAAACACAGGAAAGAGTTCATATTTCTGATCAAATGAACCATAACACAGCCAGTTTGCCCCAATATAGAAAAGATTTCATGCTGTATCCTGTATATTTATACTCTGGAACAGAATCAGTGGGAGATCTCACTACTGTGTACTATTTTATTTGGTTAAACTCCAGCCAGCTCCTGCTGGGATATAAAGTCTAAAAAATACAATGTCGTGTTTTGTTTAGTGAGTCAGGCAAGTACTCAACTTTCCATAGAGGCAGCAGAGCATAAAGCAGACGCACAATAGGTAAACATTGGCTGGTCATGTGAACGAAGCAGCAGCAGCAGCAATGAGAGTGACTTCTATCAACTTTCTCAGACCTAACTCCTTCAGATCCAAACCAGCAACAACCTGCCTCAGCCAGTAACAGCTGCGCATCTTTCAGTATTTATGCACTTAGTTTGTGCCTGTGGTTGAGTGTAAAGGTTTGCATCTTCATTACTAATGCAAAGAACATACAGTGCTGTATTTTTAATTTGAAACATTGAAATTTAGATGCAAAATGTCTTGTAAAAGTTCGTTTATGTGGCGTGCTGCCATCATAATTAAAAAGCTGGTTACTTGCTTAACCCAATTCATAACAGAGAAAGTTTGGCCAACTTTCAAACACTTTGACTGAAATTTCTGAAGATTTCGTATTTAATTTGAAGTTACATCAGCCAATAATATCGCGAAGGCAGAAAAGAGATCTTTGACTGACAACTGATTGTTGGTTTACCTTTAATAGTAAAGAAGTCAGCTAACAGTCAAACAGACCTACAGTCATATGAAACAGAAGAGAGTATATAGAGCCGAGTGAAAACTTACTGTGACCACAGGAATTAAGTGGGCAAGTAGCAGACAGGTGCTGCGAATCAGATGCAGTTAATAACCTTTATAAAGGCAGAAGTTTTGCGGACTTTGCTGGTATCAGCAGTCCACTCTTCCCAGGAGTGGACTGCTGTAAATTCACCCCAAGGTCTTACTTTACAAAGCTCAGAGACTCTTCAACAACTCCACAAGCTACATCTCAGACTCCACGGGCAGTTAGCATTTTAAATGTTTAAGTTCATAACAGCACAATTAGAAAAAGACTGAACAAGTACGGCTTGTTTGGAAGGATTGCCTCTCTGAAAAGAACATGGCAACACATCTTAAGTTTCCAAAGTCTCATCTAAACAAATCACAGTACTTCTGGAAAAAGGTCCTTTAGACAGACCAAGCCAAAGTGGAGATAGTTGGCCATAATGCACAGCATCACATGTTGGGAAAACCAAACATAGCATAGCAGCCACAGGACCAGGGCACCTTGCAGTCATTGAAGGAACCACAAACTCCTCTGTACACCAAAGTATTCAAGAGTCAAAAAGGCCATCTTTCGCGCAGCCAAAACTTAGCCAGTAGTGAGTCATGGAAAATCAGAATGATCCCGAACACAACAGCAAATGTACAAGAGAATGGCTAAAAACAGAAAAGAAGCAATAGATTTTGCAATATCATTAGCCCAAGTCAAAGAATTCGACCTGACTGAAATTCTGTAGTGTGACCTTAAGAGCACTGTGCATAAAAAACTAGCCACAAACCTCAATGAGCTGAAACAGTCTTGTGAAGAAGAGTGGGTCAAAACACATATGTGCAAGAAGCCCCTGTGAGCCAAAGGGCTCAGGCTTCAGGCTCCTCTAAAACGCATATATTATATTATATATAATATATATGTATGTATTCCTATTATGGATTTCAGGCACATGGCTGAGGAACACAGTCCTTTCTGCAAGCACAGAAGCCCCACCCACATCCTGCTTAAATGTTTTGTTTGAAAGGGTGACAAATCAGAAGAAGGTTGGCTTAGAATGAGAACAGGTTAAACAGTTTGTTACAAACAGATGCTGAACAGCGCTTGATTGTACTCCAGTAGAGTCCACAAATAAAAAACATGGAACTGAAAATGAGTAGAAAGTGTGCACTTTAATCTGCAGAATGTTAGGACAGATTTGCTTTAAACATGGATGCAAAATACACTATCATAAATTACAGGGCGAATTTTGGGGAAAAGTCACATGGTAACGCAAAGAACAACATGAAATCATTGAAACGGAATTATAAATACCAGCCCGCCACTCTGGCTTCTAAAAGCTTTCCATCCAAACAATGGGTGGCATCAGATGTAAACCAAAAGAACACCAACTCTGTGGGAGTTCAGACAATTCATCACTTCCACCAGCACATGACAAAAGGGAAAACATTACATTCATCTCTATTTAGAAAACCTGTTTGGGAAGCTACCCCTTTACTTATAACCGTGTAATTGCAGATAATTAGCAGCGACCACAAAGTGAAGTCAAGCTTTATGTTATTATAGCTCACAATTGTTTGCGGCTTCCTGAGGAAAAACATCGATCATTACCATAAGTCCATTATAGATCAATACAACAATATTTAGCATCACCACAAGGAGACGAGGGGATTTAAAAGGAGCTATCTCTCTTTCGGTGGGATTTTTATGTGCATTGCAGTATGTCACATGAGCTCGGCATTAGTGAGCCACATCCGCTCAATGAGATACTACAGTTTCTAATCATATGTTCATACTAAGACTACTGGAAGTATGAGTCTGGGAGTATATTACATAACTCTGCTTGACTGGAAGTGAGAGTAAAATGTATTTTTCAGCTAAACTCACTGTTCACAGTGATTGGGACTTTACGGAGGCATCAGAACATGGCCAATTAAGATAATAGAGATTATTTAACTGATTTTGCTTGAAACAAACTGGAAAACAAAGACGCATCAGGTGGGAGGACTCAAAAGTTGACATTATTTCAATTTGAAAACCTACACAGAGGCTTCTATGTAATATTTCTCCTTTTTTGATGATGTCTCCCTCAGTGACCCCATCATCTGCATTAACCAGTGTGCCTTATTCAGCTGTCTTCCTTTCCAGATTTGTGATCTGCTTGTAACCTCAGTGACACAGAGCTGGACGAATAAAACAAAGAAAGCTTAGTCATCCGTTCAACTCTTCAGGCTTTCAAAGACGACCCTGTGAACACACTGTCTGACTGACTCTCAGTCTAATCATTTGTTTTATTACTAACATGCATATACACACTTTTTGCTGTGATCTTTATGGCTTGGAACTGGTATGTGCTATGGAAACACACTGGTATTATGTCACTCCTGTAAAAATGAGAAGTGGAAAGGGTTGTCTTTTTTTTCAAGGTGTATGTCACATTACATCCAAGTGTGTCTGCATGATAGGTTTGGAGGGCAGAGCCCAACATTCAGAGTGCAACACTGGGTTATGTAAGGTAATTTGTTCCGTTTGGGGGACCTTCTGTAGAAGCACAGAAGAGTTAAAGTTACCTTATCCCCGAAATCTCCGAAAAGATAGCAGCTGTTCCCCAGCAGCATCGGGATCAGTTCACCGCTAATTCAATTAAACTGTAAACTAAAACCACTCTGGTTGATTATAACTATTCTTTCTTTATTTGCTGTAAATGAGTTTTATAATATTTGACTATTTTTCATTTGAAAACTGTGTTTCGGGAGTTCTCATTATAAGAGCAACGCTGATATTTTGAAATAATAAAAAAAACAAGGATTCATTAAAAATCATTTATGTATCAACAGCATTAAAAATAATTCAAGTGTTAATATGGAATACAGCTGTCATCTTACGTGTCTTCTTCCCCTTAATTTAGAGAAAACACATGATCTTGATTAGTTATTAATAAAGTGCAAAGCGACCTGAAGGATGAAAAAGGCTGCAAACCAAAATAAAGCTTGTTCCCTTTTTAATGTGATTAAAAAAGGATTTCTTGATTCTGATTAGACACGTGACTTGTCACAGAAGACTGTGTGCTCTACATGTTTATTGTGTTTCTGTCAAGCATTCAGTTTGTGCATATAAATCCATATGAAAATGAATTTTGCATAAATTTTGACACTTAAAATAAATTCTTTATTTTGTCATTGAGTTATTTTGTTAGTTTGTCATGGGCATCTGGTAAATTGGTAAATCATACATTCTTATATAGTTCTATACTGTGTATTGTGTATTTTGTTGTACAGTTATTTTATTTTCAACTTATATATTTTATCTTATTCTTTCCCAGTTAAATTTACCCTTCATTCTAATTTGTGTTGTACAGTTATTTCATTTTTAACCTTAATTTTTTATATTTTATTCCTTCCTAGTTAAATTTACCCTTTTTAATTTTTCATATTTATTTCCTATCTTATTCATAGCCTTTTCCTTTTCTTTTCGTTAGGTCACGAGCAGTTTTCTAAGCATTTCACTGCATATCGTACTGTGTATGACTGTGTACGTGACAAATAAAATTTGAATTTGAATTTGAATTTGAATTTGAATTGGTGCGACATGCACATGTGCTAGAAAAGCATAGCGGATACTCATCTCGTGCATATTTGTCATTAAGTTATTACTCATAATTCATCCTATTTTTAATTGCACAAACCATTTTCTATGGTTGCCATCTACAGCAGCTGCTTGGCCCATGCCATGAAGCTACTGATGCACAGTTTTTGTGCTGATGTTAATGCCAAAGGAGGTCGGAAACTCATGTCTGATATGAAAGAAATTTCACAAACTGACTTGTTGCACTGGTGGCATCCTATTACAGTAGTACACTGGAAGTTAGTTGTTGTTTAGAATGAGCGTTTCTTTCACAAATGTTCGTAAAGAAAGCCTGCATGGTGTTGGATGTTATACTGTACATCTGCTGCAGCAGGACTGCCTGAATTTTGTGTCTAAATCTGCAGGTATGTGCAGATGCAGGCCAGGAATTTCTATGACTTGGTTTAGCTGACATGGGTAAAAATTGTGGCCAGTGAAAACACCAGAAGGGTGTAATGTGGCAACTACCATATAGCCTCCCTCACACTCATACAGTATGCATCTTTACTCTTCTTTTTTCTCCCCCCATAAACGTTGTTTCTTTCATGATATCATTAGCTCACATACTAACTTCATTAAGTACGTGAGGTAGATGAAGTCATTAATGACTATAGAATAAAGTATGAATGAAATGTATGACTAAATGTGGCCTGTATTCTAAAGCACTTTTAGTGGGCAGTAAGACTACAAAAGCACTATATAAATGCTAGTGCGTCATAACGTAAAGACAGCAGAGGAAGCAGAAACCCACACTCAGGGCCACTGAGGGAAAACACTAATGCATATGTGCAGTTTGCTGCACAAGCAAACCTCAAAGCTGGAAACTCTTTGGGCTCCAGGCGAACAATTTTCATTCAAGCAAGCAGACACCATTTTTAGTATCCAGTTCTCCTTAATTCATCCATGAGTGGCACCCACAGAGAGTTTGGACCTTAAGGAGCTTGCATAACACTAGTGGATGGAGATATGCATCCAGTTTTCTTTTCTCATATTGATGTTTTAGGAATTCAGTTAAAACTTTCACTACAAAATGAGTGGGAACTGCACATGTCAAACACTAAGATGGGATCACATCGGCCATAACACCAATGACTTTTTGAGTCATTAGCCTTGCAGATGGTACAATCATTTTTTTTTAAGTTGTAGGTATTTGTGCGCCTCATGTAGGCAGGCTCCAGCCACTGTCACTGAATAAGAAAACCGGAAGAAAACAGGTGGAAAATGATTTCTTGGTAACACCTCTGGACTGAAACGTGGAGTAAAATTCAAAATTAACAAAAAAAATTGTTTTAAAGTTCACTATTTGTCAAACAAAAATAAATAAATAAATACATAAATAATTGTTTTTATCTTTGCTGATGTCTTTTCACTTGTCTCTTCACCTTCTTTTATCTTCCCAGAGCCGACACTTTCTCCGCTCTCCTCTGAGAAGAGCTGAAGTATTCGTCTCGGTGCGCCCACGAGGAACATCCACTGAGAGTTACGTTCTTTGTGCACTCAACCACTTACTGCACTAACCTCTTAAGCTGACTGAATAATAATGGTGATTCTAATGTAAGTAATTAATTGCATTAATAATTCAACACGTGCCCTCGTGCGTAATTATGCAACAGCTAAAAGACGGGTTCGTGCCTGCTGCCAAATCAAACTGCTGCCAGCAATGGAGATAGAGAAATGATCCGATATTTTATTCAGTTCCAGCCCACATATAGAAACATTAGAGTCATTGACCCAGAGAGGATTTGCTGAGCACGCCTGCTCATTTTAAGCAGCAGCATACGTCACATGCATACACTAATGTGCTTACGCACTTGGTAACTGCCCAGCACATCAAGAACTGATGTACTGCTGGTGACAGAGTAACTAAACCAGCGCTGGAAGGGCTTTCAGCACTGTGATCCAAGCCACTTTTAATGTGATGGCAGAGTATGTCCTGCAAACAAACTAGGGGATTCTCCTTAACACTCCAAGGCTTTATCTTGGGATTATAATGACTAGTAGAGACAGCATGTCCCGCACACATTTGGATTCAGTTTCTTTCTCCTCAGAAGATTAAAGATTTAAAGAATACAGATGATGATGTGTCTCTATTGAGACAATGAGCTCACGTCTACTGAATCAACAATAGGCAAACAGCCAAATGATCTTTATACAAGAACTATTTAACAAGAGGTGATTCACTGTCATAAAAGTCCAAGCAAAACATGCTCTTTTTTTTTTTTTGAAGTAATGGTTTTCTAACTATAAACATGTGGGTTTAGATCCTATTCAAAAGAAAAATGTTTTTATGAGCCCAAAGCGAAGGTTAATGACATCAGGGATTAGATATTAGATGATCCTGAGGAAAAGAGATGCTTATTTTTTTATTAGTTTTTTTCCTCTTTTGAAATATTGAATTTTCTGCTGAAAATGCAAAATAAAAACTAACTTTTTGCATCATTCACCTAAATAATACAGTTGCAGAAAATAGTTTGCAGACCGAAGTGGACATAGCCCAATGAAAGACATGAAAAGAAAATACAGATGTTGATTTTTGGGGGTCTTTTTAACTATTTTAGGGATAGGACAGTGGAAATTCAAACCCAGCCTTACGGTGTATGGGTCGCCTGCTTGACCAAGTGAGTTATAGCAGTACAACCAAGGTCTTGGTTTTTTTTTTTGGTTTTTTTTTGAGGTACATGATATGATATTACACATGTGGGAGGAAAAAAACTTCAATCAACAAGAATTTGAAGTTGAAATGGTTTTTATTTATTCATTTTCAATTAGCTCGTTCATGCATTTTTCTTCTGTCCTGCATATTTTTTTCTTCTCTTTCCAGTTATGTTTTCCTCATTCTAGTGAGTGATCTACTGAAGAGTGTGCTTTTAATGAGAGTATTCCATCTGTAAGAACCAGCTCCATAACTCACAGTGAGGTCTGCGGTTTATTCAGAGTTACTGGGACATGTTCCTGTTGAATTTTCCATCTTTTATGAGACTTTTTGCATGATTAAATCACCTCAGAAAATTGTAGTTATTTATATGATGGTGTTGGAGAGAGGAAGCAGCAACTGCAAAGAAAGATTTCTTCCACTGATTGCTGATTAAATTCAGGCTTATGAGAAGGCTTGAGCTTGTCCAAGCTGTCATTGGGTCAGAGACGGCACACCATTATAGGACATGTTTTAGAAAAGGCTTGTTTCTTTTTCTTTTAGGTGGTCCAAGTGTTTAAGACGGCTAATCTAAATATATTGTAATAATTATTTTATGAACATATAAAACAACATTTTTCTTTTCAGTATGTAGTTAAAGAGTGACTAGAGAAAAGTTATTGTTATTGGTGAATTAACAATACCGTTAATCTCTATAAAGTCATGCACGTGAATATGTAGGTAGGAGACAAGATTTTAAAGGACAGGAAGTAGAGGTAAAAGAAGCCTTGCAGTTTGCCTGTAGCTCCACTTCCACTGACCAGTCACTTTTATGCAGGCTTTAGGTGGATGTAACTGAACAAGAAGGTGAAAAAATGCAGTTTTGTAATACATCTTGGATGTAATCTAATTACAATTTAGCCTTGTATTATCCATTCATTCTCTTCCACTTATCCTTATCAGGGTCTATCACAGCTGTCATGGGGCAAACTCCACACAGAAAGGCCCCAGTTAAACCCAGTCCACGCCACTATGCTATCCAGCTTTGCGTTAGCTTTTGTGAAGGTGTCTGGATTTATAAACACTGACTGGTGCACAGAGCAGCATGACTACTTCCTGCAATGAAAGCCCTTAAAGCTGGGCCTGATGCGTTTCCAGGCTGTGATGTCACCAAGGTGTTGCTAGTGTTAGGGTTGTTAAAACAAAGAAAAAAAAAAGTCTCATTTCAATTGTAGGTTTGTCTTGACACTCAGAACTGCATTAAATTAAAATGCACCAGCTTGTTTTATAGTGTTAAAAAGGAATTTTGGTAAATAATGTTGATCAGTTGGTTAATATTTAGTTTGCATGAAAATATTAGATCTTTGTAAAGCTACAAATTTACAAAAACAAAATCTTCTAAAACTTAAAAAAATTGCAGCTTAATGGTATTTTGTGCACCTATAAACATTATTTGGGAAGTTATTATAAAGTTTATTACGGTGTTTCAAAGACCATATAAGTAGGGGTGAGGTGCCAGTGATGTCACAAAATCTGAACCTAGTGATGGGTCAGATGCGTCCTGTTTTACTCACAGCTCTGTCTGTTCAGCTGTGTGGTCAGTTGATTTTTTGTTTACTTTTGCTGTCTTTTTTACCACGACCAGTCACAGCAAAGTACCTACCTGGACCTGGTTTTGCTGGAGATTTCTTTCTGTTAAAAGGTATTTTTTCATTCCCGCTGTCGCCTGGTGTTTGCTCAAAGTGGGTTGTCTGATTGTTGGGTTTTCTCTCTATTATTGTAGGAGAACTATCTTACACAATGAAGTGCCTTGATGCAACTGCTGTTGTGGTTCGGTGCCAGATGATTTCATTTCTGTTCCATTTAGACACTACAACATCCTGATTAGGCTGATTAAAAGATTGTAGTTTGCAGAAATAGGTCTCTGTCTGTTGCTGTGCATCACAGGACCAGTGTTGAAGAACATCTTGTGCATCTGCGATGTGAGCAGCTTTCACTGTATATGTGACACCAAATGTGATTTCTATCAAACATCCAAAAACATCAATGTTGAGAAAAGTAACTTGAAATTTCGATTCAGCGCTGCCAATCAGTAATCTACGTGAATGATGTCATTTCCTTGGTACCTGGAAGCTGAAGCCCTCAGCTACAAATGCTACAGCTAAGCTACCAGTATTATAGCCAGTCATGAATGCACAAGTTGCTGAGTATTTTCAGCGGGGCTTCACAAATAATGAAATCCTTGTGTTATTAGCTGAATCACATGGTGTTACTATCAGCAAATGTACTCTTGAAAGGGCCAACTTGTTGCGATCTGGTTTTGAGTGTGCATTCCTCTGCACCATACCCTGCCGGGTTACAGGAAAATGACATCATTCACGTAGATTACTGATTGGCAGAGCTAACTCGAAATTTCTAGTTACTTTTCTCAAAATGTTTAATTAGTAAGTCAAAATTTCGAGTTATGGATACTTTTTTTTTGTGGCGGAAATGGCCTTCCATACAACACTAATAGAAAAATTCTTAGTTTTTTATTTTTGCTTTTTAAATGTGTTTTTCAAACTTGTGAGAACAATAAATATCATTTGTTTTCTTTCTGCAGAATTTTGTCTGAATTCAGTGAAAGTCAATTCAGTGAATGTGTGAGCGTAATTCCGGGGAACCAACCGTTTAATTTGGCTTGTGTAATCATACAGTGATATCATATTGCTTGTTACACAAAGACTTCTATAGTGTAAGTCAACATATTAAATGATGGCCATCTGCCCACGACTGCTTCTCATGACCTCCAATTGTATGCCCCTGTCCTTCTTTCTGTTATGTAACAGTCCTCTGCCTGGTAGAGTTCAAGGTTTGCCCTGTGGTGTGGCAGTGATAAGAAGTTCACCCCTGGGGTGAGGATACAGGGAAGATGACTCTGTTTCAGATCCCCGGGAACCCCCACATTTTATAATACTCAGTTCGAAATCGTGCAGAGGCGCTCCCCAGGTGGCATTTAGAGAGCATTTTCTTGCCCAAAGCTCATTTATTTTTTTCCTTAGAGGTGTATCCCACATTGATTCCATATTACTCCCACAGTTGGGTTAGTAAATATACACCCCAACCTCTTCCTTCCCTTTTCTCTTTTAGAAAACGATGTGTGCTTACTGGCTGTAGCTTCTCCTGCCTTTGTCAGTTACATGGATCGGCCAAAACATTAAAACCACCTGTCTAATACTGTGCAATTCCCCCTTGTAATGCTAAATCATGGCTTGGATGTAGGACCTTGAAGAGTGTTCTGACTGTAGGGCCTTTTGTTCCTGAAGGTCAGGGTGGGAACTTAATGTACTGGGCTTTTAAAGGTGTATCTCACAGACGAGTCAATTACTCAAAGTCTTTGAAATGTTTTTAAGTCATTTGGGGTATTTAGCACAACATTACATTGTATCAAGATGATCCCTGTTATTACCTTCTCCTTTCAGTGATTTTAATATTGTGGCTCATTGATGTATCTTAAATTATCATTATGGCTTGCAGGGACTGATTCTGTCATGTGCTAGCTGGCAGTTGACATGGAAAATTCCCCATTTTATTCTTGATACTGAGCTGTTTGCACATCATACTGAGCTCTCTGGTCCTTGGGGGTGTCCTGCGTTGGAGCGGAAAGTCCTGAGGCCTCATTCTGAAAATGACTTTAATTATAGATTCAAAGAATAAGCGAGGAATTAAGAGGTTCTTGTCTATTTTTACGCTTCAGCTTAACAAATTAGGTGTTCCACTCTCATATCCTGAAGCAATATTTGGACTTTGCTATAAGCCACGGCTGCGTGATATTATGTGTACAGTACAGTGTCCGTACTGTTGATTTCATGTGCCAGGAGTCCAGTGGAACAGCAAGGCTCTGGTGTTGTCATTAATACTTAATGGCAGACTGAAACGCCAATCACTGTATTTGTAGCAGCCTCGAGGCTCGCAATTACAGAATGCAGTTACAGCCACCCGGGGGCTGGGGTAGTGTGCAATTAGTTGCCTGCATCTGATAGGGTTACAAGTCACAGATCAATAGTCATTGCTGCCCCGGCCACTAAATACAGGAGGAAGACTCAGATAGGAGATGAAGATAAGAACAGCTTCTGACAGATAAGGACAATGTGATGTAGGGAGACAGTGAAGCCTTTTTAAAAAATGTATAGAAATAAATGAGGTGGTGTAATCTATAAAAATATGACTTTATGAGCAAACAATCTGAATTTGCCACTTTCGCTGTCTAGTAACAGAGGTAGCTTATCTGTTTAAGAACTATGGTTTATGACTTATATTGGATATGGTTTTTGAATTATTAGTATCTAATGAAACATTTTATTGGGACCATTTTTTTACTATGGTAGTACAATTATTTTTCTTAATTGCAAAATGTGCAGTTTTAAAACAGCCTTTAAGTGCACACATGGTTCACACAGAAGCTAATCAATTGCTCCATTACTTCTGCTATTTCAGTATGTCAGGGAAAAGCATTAAGTCTGTGAACAGTGGACTGTTTAAAGACTCTTTGAAAATTCAGGCAATATCAAAAAAGATCAACAATTTGTTGCACAGTGCTTTAACTTTTCTAAATATTTAACTTATTTAACATTCGCTGCTTTTTATCGTTGTTTTATGTCTCTACCAAATCACTGGGGAAGTATGTGGCTCATCAGCTGCTAAATGACCTACCATAGTCATCCACAAGTTACTAACTGTGTGTTTTATGGTGTGAATTATGTGGGGAAACCAGCATTTTCTCACTTTCCCCCTTGTACAGAGGATATTTTGTCTGAACTGACAACCTGAAAATCCAGACTTTGTAGAGTGATTGTGATTGTATGCAACTTCCACCTCGACTTTTCTCTCCTTGTAAAAGATGTCATTGTGATCTCAATGGGAATTCAATCATTCTCAATGGGTATAATTGCATTTTAAAGAACCTACACTGAGTAGAGCTACCTGTTGCAGCCGTAATCTACTGTATAGACAGATTTACAGTGAAGGATGTGCTAAAGCTGCAGGGAGCTGCAAATTTGGTGATAATTCTCTGTATTTGCATCAATATCACCCCTCCTTTCACGCTGATGCACTTTCTCATGGCTATTTTGAGCATAATGATAAAACAAATGGTTATAACTCTTTTAAAAGCAAAATGAGCTGATGTAAACCTGGCCTCAGATCACAAGACAATTTGATTCATTACAGTAATTAAAGTTTTTTTTTTTTAGTTCCATTTTTCTGATATGATGTCAGACTGAGTAAAGCATGGAGAGTGCTATGGAGGAAAATGAGTAAAGCTGACCTCCAGTGAAACCACTAAAGCAAACAGGCTAATTTTCAAGCCTGATAAAAATTGAGTAAAGAGCTGCCAGGCTTGTGGTGTTGTCCTTGGACCCTTCGGAACAGGAGAAATGCATTTGAGCACAAATGAAGAGGCAAATGAAGGTCCCAATAATGCAGAGCTTTTCAGTATTCATCACAAATTCACTGGCTGAAGTTTTAAATCCTTCATATTGTGTCTCAACATGTACAGAGAGATTTTCAGATTTTTGAAGCTCATGTCTAATGACAAAGTTGTGAGCAAAAGAATTCTTTGGCGAGAAGTTTGCACTTAACGTTTACGCACTCATTGGCTTCAAATCTGACTTTTAAACGATCCTCTATAATGCTGGAACTCAAAATAAATGTGGCCACTTCCAGCTGATGTAACATTCAAAGCTTGCTTTCCCAGTGAGCTCTAACCTGACTTTTTGGTTACTTTTTTGTTTTTGTTTTTTTGATTCAGGCACAGCACTCCTACGTTACCTTTGGTATTTCCTGACAGCAGAAGTTTTCCAAATGTTCTCCCACCTTCCTCACACAC
>NW_005187442.1:2014877-2015840 GCF_000239375.1 Pundamilia nyererei | reverse complement strand
GTTTTCATGTCTCCTGGCAGATTTGGCTGTATCTATTTTATTATAAACCTGTTGCATTGATATGTTTTTAAATAACATGATATTTTATGCTCTGTTTCTTTCATCTGTGCTATCACTGATTAGACCAGGACATTGTGCAGTGATCATATTTTAATGTGATCAGCAGTGTTGGACAAAAATTACTTAAATCGGGGTACCTCCTCCCTCATATTCAATCGCGTTTTGTCTTTATACTCCCAATAATCTAAAACTGTGCTCCACAGGTTTATTTGATAGTCGAGACGAATTTTTTTCGTTTTGTGCAATAACCGAGAGTCAAACTAAAGTCCGAGTTTCCGCAGAGTATCTAAGAAGTTGCTTTCTTACCTATTGTCGTGATCACAGTGATGGCGAAGTAAAAGGAGCCGGCGAATTTCCACTGCATGCCGGCTTTGTGCGGCTTCAGCTGCAGCACCACTTTTTCCAGCTCGTCAAAGTCCTCCGAGGACAAGTTGAATGTCTGGAGCAGCTCCCCTTTCTTCAGGTGCAGCTCCATCCTCTGGGTCGTCTCCTCCTGAGATTCCAGGGCGTCGAAGATCGCGGCTCCCACGAGCAGGTAGGTGAAGGTGCAGATGATGAGGGCGAGGGTCCTCACGTTTTGCCTCTTCATGGTGGTGTGGTGTGTGTTAGGGGGACAGGCGGAGTGTCAGAGCGGGTCTTGAGGACGGGGAACTCGGCTGGCTCATGGCTGTGCTGCTCTGACGGAGCAGAGGAGCTCTCTGATTACTTTATGAGCCGAGGAGCTGTTCATTCAGCACCACGCCTCCCTCACCCACCAACCCACCCCCCTCCACGCATCCATCCCACCTCTCTCTCACACACACTCTCTCTCCGACTGCATGAATCCCATTTTAATTCTCCTTATGAAATACTGTGGACTCACTGAGAAACTGAGAACACTGTGCCCCAATGCTACAAAAAAAA
>NW_005187442.1:2012888-2014470 GCF_000239375.1 Pundamilia nyererei | reverse complement strand
CTCCGACTGCATGAATCCCATTTTAATTCTCCTTATGAAATACTGTGGACTCACTGAGAAACTGAGAACACTGTGCCCCAATGCTACAAAAAAAACGTCAGCCTTTAATGAAGCACAGCGAAAAAATGTATGCCCACATTAGGGAAAAAGAAATGGAGGATAAATAATCTCACTTTAAAAAAAAAAACTTTCAGGTATTTAAGTTACAAGAAAAAAAAACGTTACATGAGAACCAAAAAAAAAGGGAAACGAAAAAAAACTTGATCTTGACTATTTAATTTTTCCTTTTACTTTGTTTATCATAAAAAAATATAAATAACCCAAGACATCCACATGCAAAATGTTTTTACAGGATTTACAGGCACTAGTAGAGAGGTGAAGAGTTTACTTCTCAGTAAAGAAAAACCTCTTATTGAAAATAATTTTTAATGAGATACAAATTAAATGTAAAAAAAAATGCTGCTTAACAATCAATAACAGTTTGGAAATATTTACAGAATTATCTGTTTGCCTTGTGGAGTCAGAGGAGACGAGTGTTAGGGGGGGATCTGTGACAGAAGGACAGCAGCGAGAGTGAAAGGAAAGGTTTACAAGATGGACGTGAGACCTGCTATGATGTGTAGTTTGGAAGTAGTGGCACCGACACAAAGACAGGAGGCAGCGCTGAAGATACTAAGATTTTCAGTGGGAGTGACTAGGAATGACAAGATTAGAAATGAACATACCAGGGGGACAGCTTAGGTCAAACAGTTTAGAGACGAAGTTAGAGAGGCAGGCCTAAGGTGGCTTGGTCATGCACAGTTGAGGGATGATGGAAATATTGGACAAAGGGTGTTTAAGATTCTCTCCGCAGGAGGAAAAGAGGAAAACCACAGAGAAGGTTCATGGATGTAGTAAAGGAGGACATGCAGAGCATTGGCTGGACAGAGGATGTTTGGGATAGGGTGAATGAATAACTCAGGCAACTTCTAAAGAGAGCAGCTAAAAGAAGAAATGTATAGTATGATCTATTACCTGATTTACTATAAATCTGAAAACCTCTCTGTACATGCTGAACTCTAAACACAAAAGCATATATGAAGGATTTAAAACGTCAGCCAGTGAATTTGTGATGAATACTGAAAAGCTCTGCATTGGCTTGAGATGAGTTTGTTTATTTGCACTTTCACCTTAAATGTGACAGAGAGGAATACGGCAACACAGCCTCAGGAGCCACAAGCTAGTGTACTCCTTGTGCCAGTTCCAAGTCCTGATCAAAAATCAACATGCTGATCCATCCACTGGTGCAACCAATTGGGAAATACCAGAGAAGCTGAAAGTACCATATAATGATCTTTAAACAATGTGGGTTTTGTTACCTAAAGCAACCCCTTACCCCTGAAAAACTTGTAGGATACAAGTCATAATATCCTCTGAACATGAACAAAAAGAGTGTCGTTTTATTTTATTGTTTTTATTTTTAAAACCTCTGCTTGGCTGGTTTAGGCCAAAAGTAAAAGGGAAGTTATCTTTATTGCATAAAACAATAAAGAACTAATTCTATCTCGTGCACTTGTAGCAGCATGCTGTGCACTCATTGCAA
>NW_005187442.1:1966465-2012583 GCF_000239375.1 Pundamilia nyererei | reverse complement strand
GTTCATTAATAATGGACAATAATTGTTAGTTTAGCCATATAATGAAGTTCCACGCTCAAACTACAATTTGAAAAAAAAACTTCAATTCCAGAAAAAAGACATTGGACATAGAAACATAGTGCAGCCCATTTTCTTTTAAGATGGAATCAGGTGAATTCCTGACAGACCAAAGCTGCTTTTGGTGACTACTGACCTACTTCAGCAGAGCAGCTGGGGGTTTAAAAACAAACAAACAAACTTTTTCATTCACATTCACTGCTGGGAGCTGTGAGATGGTTTTATTGCATCAAGGATTCATGTCCATCTATAACCGATGCTTTCAACATGACTCACCAGAACATTTCCACAGTATCCAGCTGTTTCTTCGGCTCCAATAAAGACTCAAAAGTCTGCTCTTTGACCCCAGCTTTTCCCAGCTCGCCAAGGCAAAACCAGAAGCTGCTCCTCAGAGTTTTCAGCATTACTGAAATATTCCATGTTTAGACTGAGGGGTAATTTAGCCGCAAGAGGTGTGCGAGAAGTAAATAATGTTTAAGCTGAGACAGAAATCATGACGGCAATAATGCAAACACAAACGGACAAAATGTCAAGTGAAAAGTCCACTTGGGCCAAACTTGATGACCTCCAGAGTCACTGGTTTCCAGTAAGTGGTTCTCTGACATGTTGTACGTCAGCGGGAGATGCAGCCACTGTTTAGGGATATCGAGCAATCTTGATAATGCTCATTTTTACTTACAAATTACTGTACTGCACGTCGCTGCCTCAAATAAATGTTTTAACACAGGAACACAGACATACCGAGCAAGAGGAATAGCTTTTTTTTTCTCAGGGAACAAAGTGGTTGTATTTTTTCTGATTTTTAGCTATATAAAGCCTATTTCTGTGTGAATGTGAGACTAGTTGTTAACTCCCCAGTGAGCCATTTCTGAGAAATAACACACAGCATGTCAGGAACTCGACGACCTTTCTGTATCTCTAACTTTATCTCTGCCAGCCTGTGACAGACCATGACATCTGTACTGCACGTCGCTGCCTCGATTACTGACTGATAGATTCTGGCCAATCTTAAGTTCCACACCGTGAGCCAGGCTAAAAATAGCTCTGGCTTCAATAAACAGGTCAGTCAAGTCAACCGTGACTGAGCCTGAATAAATCCTCCCTTCACAAACCGAAGTGCTGCCTCAGCCGATCAATACGTCAATTAATCCATGACACTTTGATCAAACCTGTGACTTTTTATTTTAAATAATGCTCTTTGAAAGGTAGAGACTCATTACATGATTAAAAGTACCTGCACTTTAACAGAATAAGTAAATATATATATATATATATTGTGAATAGCAATGCTTTATATTATTGTATTATAATATTTTAATCATGTGTACACAAGAAGAATGATTAACACAATGTAAAATCTTGTAACAGGGTTTCTATCCCTCTCAAAATCTTTAATTGCAAAATAAATGTTGCAAACTGATGGGTTTGGGAAACTAATAGTTGAAAGGATTATATTTTATATTAATGTAGCCTATAATAGTCAGTATTTAGAACATGGACAAAAAAAGACCAGTCATCTACTTTCAAATATTCTTCATCCTGATACAACACCAGAGGATATTTGTGACCAAGTAAATCTGTTAACCACTACACTATGGAGACACCTGTTCGATAAAGAATGCAAGATAATTAAAATAATGT
Organism: Pundamilia nyererei; assembly: GCF_000239375.1. Taxonomy (NCBI): domain Eukaryota; kingdom Metazoa; phylum Chordata; class Actinopteri; order Cichliformes; family Cichlidae; genus Pundamilia; species Pundamilia nyererei. The sequence continues at coordinate 2,010,885 of NW_005187442.1, read as the reverse complement.
AAACGCAATAAAAGGTGGTGGTGGTGGTGGTGGTGGTGTGTGTGTGTTCGGGGGGTGGGGGTCCAATGCTGAACCAGGGTGTGGATACTGGGGAAACAAGGAGAGAGACTACGTTAACACGAGGAGAAATTTAGACAGGTCTAACAGTGCTTGGGCCCTGACTCACCAGGATAAGGTAGCAGAAAATCTGGCAAGGAGTAGGCTTGGGTTCGCCCTTAAATGCTGGCTTGTTGCTACAGATGATGGTTTGCAGGTAAGATTTTCCAAGAGCGGAGAGAATTTGAATAGTTTATTATGGCTGCCATGCAGATACTTCTTGGTGTTATCACTCAGGAATCTTCATAAGCACAACTGACACTTTAACTGCACCCACTGCCTTTCTCTTTGTCCGATTGTCTTTTCAGATTGTTTTTAAACCTTTTTAGATTTTCTGCAAATGAGCAAATAAACAAACACCATACACAAACTTCTTTTCACCCTCTTGTGCATTTTACCTTATGCTCTTACCGAGGTCTTCTGTGCAATTCATTGTCTTTTGGAGATTTGTTGCTCTCTATCTAATGCCCTTTTCCTCCTTTATTTATGCTTTGTCGATGTGCCTCTAGGGTGTCCGGCATTTTGGGTCTACATAATAACTTTTGCTAAATGCATCCTTTTTCTTCCACTTATCTATTTCAGGGTTAAATAATAAAATATTCTATAAAAACACACAGATGCTATAGTCTTGTACTATTAAATATCACACTGACATATAATATGAACTTTTTTCTTTCCCTCTACTACTAAACTGATTTTAGCTATACATTAATTTGATGCTTTAAAATATTAGAAACATGAACATCTAACAATAGAGTTAAAATAAAACCTACTAGGTTTGAGGGTTTTCTAAAGAAATAAATTATGGACGTAATCAGATTTGACACTTCATTAAGAACACTAACAGTTTTAATGTGAGGTTTGTTTGGTTGGTGTTCTTTATTTTGTATTTTATTATGTTTAAGCTGAGAACTGGCCTCAGCTGCAAAGTCCTGCAGACCTGCTGCAGGCTGATCAGGGTTTTTTTCCCCTCCACTGTTTAATCACCAATACATCTTCATGAGTCTGAGCACTTCCTGCAGCTATGGGCCCGTCATAAAAAGTTTTCCCGTGTTAGGATTTGACCTGCGGCAGTTTAAGCAGGGCATCGAAACTGAACCCTCATTACTGTGATCTTGAAGAGGCTCCACACAGAAGTCAGAGCTTTGATGTACTTTGAACATCATGGATTTTCAGAAATGTTAAAAACCACACTGCTTTAGCTCCTAATGGCAAATATCAACCAAGAAAAACAGATTTAAAGGTCATTAGACTTGGGATTCACAGCGGTTTTATTTATTCTAGGCTCTGGGTCTTTAATACCAATGTCTAAATTGTAAACACTTTTTAATGACTCAGCTTTAAACGGAATCTCCCGACTGCGCACAGTGAATGATGTTATACTGCAAAATGCTATTTACTAATTGCACAACTTAGTAAGTCAAGGAGACAGAGGGGAAAACACCAGATATAATGAGTCACACCATATTTGCTGTGCATCTTTAAACTGATTTACCTGTGAGTCATCCCCTCTCACTCAAACAGGTCTTCAGTTAGAGGAGATACTCTCTGAAATGTGTCCTCTGTGATGTGCACAGGCACTCTGATGATCTTAGAGCACTCACTCAAAGGTAAGTAGGAGAAACAATAGATGTAGGTAGGTAGGTAAGCAGGCAGCTGTGCTGTACCATTATATCACTGGTAATACAGCGTAATGCTTGGGGTTTTCTTGTTGTTTTTTTGTGCTTCAAAGCATCACTGCATCCCATTCACAGACAGTGACTGGTCATTTCTCTGTGTATGGTTTATTTAATGAGTCACAAATACACAACAATGACTTCTTCTTTCCTAGCGGTTCATAAAGTTTCCTGACATCTTCATTCATCACTCGGTCGAGTCGTGTGAGACCCAGGGGCCACCTCAGCATCTTCATCTCCATGGTGTGAAGAACTTGCTCGTGCTTGCTCATCGCTGGCCAGCACTCTGACCCGTGCAGCGCCACTGAGCGCATGATTGACTTGTAGACTTTCGCCTTGAGGTAGATTCGCGTTCTCTTGTCGCACAGGACTCCAGTGGCACAACAATGGCTGCACAGATTAAAAGGTGGGGTACAAAAGGTTGGGGTGCACTACTGCCATCTTGGATTGTGAAGGCAATTAGGAATGTGAAATTCTAGCTGTGTCCTAATTCCTAGGCTGCATCCTTCAAAGGACCAGGCCTTCGCAGTCTATTAGGGCCGGGTCCTCCGAAGACTGAGAAGGCCGGAAGTGCGAGGCTGTGAAATGGGACGGTCTAGCCCACAGATTTGCGTCACCAACTGTCTCGGTGGAGTTTAATAAACTCAGCCTTCTGCTCCTTGCTCCATAAAATATAACAGGAGACTGGAGTAAATTCTCTACCATCTCACACTTCTGTTTAATCAATTTTCTGTTTGACGTTTATTCAGCTTTGTGGAAACTATAATCTCAGCCAAACCAATTTACTCAAGAACAAATAAAACACTGAAAAAAGTCAAACAATAACATTTTTAAGTTATCTGAGTGACTTACATATCATGTTTAATCTGAGTAGCGAAAGACCGCAGGGTGGGGGTCTGAAAACGATGTGCCGGGAGTTCGCTGTCCTCTACGGCTCTAGTGAGCCTTGACCTCCCAGTAAGCTATCGAGTTGGTGGGTAACAGACTTCTCTGAAAACGTCTGAGCACTTTTGCAAATATGTGATGTCTTGATAAATTGAGCAGATATTTGAGGTTTACACAGCTACATTCTCGCCTGAAAATATCTTAAACGTTTAGTTTTTGATGCAGAAAGACAATATTAAAACTAAGTAGCTGATGCCATTGTTAGAAACTGGAATTGGCTGAGCTACGCTTTGAATTCTGGGATAGGTTTGCCCACGAAGGATACACCCGACCCATCCTTCAAATCCGGGGAAATGAAGGACACATTTGTTGGCCACATTTAGAGCAGCCTTCGAATTTGGACAGCCTGACTGTGACGTAATCGGTCTTCAAATGCAGCCTCGGAATTGGGACACAGCTTCTGATTTCCAATTTCAGATGGAACGCACCGAGTTTCTTGTTGGCATCCATTCTTTAAATCACTGGCATCTTGTGGCCGCATCTGGCTACGGTCTCTGGAAGTAGAATTAAGTCTGCTTCACTGTGTTTACATTGGAATCCATATCAGTTCTCCTGTAGATATTGACAATTACCCATATCACAAGGCTCAAAGACTTTAAATTCAGCTGTGATTTATTTTAAAAATGTCTTTACTTCTTTAAATCTGCAATTATAATGTTGATCTATATCATACCAATAGGGAACATTTCTATGCAGAGTAATTACTTTTGTTTTTGATAATCTACAGTTTTATGTTAGTAAGATGAGGTGTTTTATTGCTACTTATACTAAAGTAATGGTTATAAAAAATTAGAAAAAAACTTAGAAAAACATAACTATACATAATGATACTTTATAATTCTTCAGTCAGGAAGGTGTGCAACAAGCTGCAGGAGGCTGTGTAAATTTAAGAAGCAATAGCTCATAAGTAAATAAAAACCTGATTTATGACTTAAGAATGGCAGAAAATGTTTTGTTTCGTTTTGTGTTTTTTTTTTCAGCAGTCGCAAAAATTTCATACTGCGGGCTACTGCAAAGATGTCAATCTACTCTTTCTTTAACACCAGAGGAGTCACCCTCTACTGGCCAATCCTTGAAGTAAACAGTACTGACAATAATAGAAGAGCTTTACTATTTTTGTTTTCTGTTAAAAATCTTTATTTATTTACTTATTTATTGCCAGGTTGTATTTGTTATCTGTGCTTTCAGTGGCCTGAGCTAATTGATGTCATATTTCGATGAGCAGTTAACTCCAGCTGTGTTGCCAGTGTACATCTACACACAGAAACATGCACAAGTCCTGCACACACACAACTCGGCTGACTAAACTTTACTGGAGAACACGTTACGTAATGCCATGATACGAGGACATCATTAGGGCAATGCAAGGGAGACAGCAGCCATCCCGCCCCGAGTGTTCAACCTCCACCTTCTTCCCAGCCTCAAAGCAACCTGGGAGTGGCTCCCTTCAGCTGCCTCCATCCCATTACATGAGGTTTAACATGGCCTTCAGCTTCCCAATGATGTTCAATTAGAGTCTCTCATTTTCCCATCATTTGCTCTGCCTCCGTGACTCTGCCACTGCCCCTGCTGTCATTTTGTAATTATTCCAAATACCCCTCCAATTAGAGAAGAATCTGTTTATTAGCCTTCACACCCCAGTGACTGAGACACACCTGTTCGGCTCTGCAGGATGAAGGAATGTCACATTGCACATTAATGTGAATATTTTGGTCAGGAGACTTTGGTTCACTGGTTTTCATCTGTGACCTCTGGACATTTGGAAAGTTTGTTCTGATTGGGCTGTACCACCATGACATATGGGTCAAAGGTAATCTCACTATGAACGAAGTGTGTTATTTCGGTTTTGCTTTTTGTTAGATTATAAACAATTAATTCTGAAATTGATTGTTTTCTCCAACATTTTTCTCCTTAATTGGGCAATTTACTGACCCCAAATTAGGATTCCAAACACAGAAATACTGCAAGTATACTTTATTTACCAAGAATGACCTCTATTGGCAGGCAGTATATAGCAATAAACCACAAGATTAAAACCACCTGCATAATAATTTATTGATCCACAACAGGGTGTAGGTTCTTAATCAGATTTGGTCAAAACTCCCTCTTGTGCTCCTTAGAAAGTCCCATTTCTGTAACGATGCCACTTTTTCCTGCAGGATGGAGCCTGAAGTAGAACTTTGTATTGTGGCAAGATAGTAAATGTTCATCACCTGATAGTAAATGTTCTTCAACTTTCACACTTTGCCTCTGCAAAACGTGAAATAGGCATGCCAGCAGAAGTCTCAGTAACAGCAAAGGGAGATATTTTATCTTAAACCAACATGAAAATAATCAAAAAAACACACAGATATCCATTGTACATAATAGCAACACTGAGCAAGGAGTGTTAGGACTAGTTATACACACTGATGGGTGATTTGTAAATAAATTTAGTAGTAGTAGAAGAAGAAGAAGAAGAAGAAACTGTAAGCTGGGAACGGGAAACAAAACTTCAAAGTAAAACAGGAAATAACCAAAGGATACTAATCCTAACCTAAATACAAACTCCTGACAACAAAGCACGAGACATGGAAATAAAAAGGAACCAAGCTACAAGACAGACGGGATGTTGATACAAAGAACATGAGAAATAAAAAGAATCCCTGGAAAAATCTACTGAGAAACTAGACTTGATAAGGTCACAAAAAAAATTTATGGAAAAAAGCAGGAATAAAACTGCAAAGCCAAGTGTAGAAAGTCTGAACAAAAACTCAGAAAATGAAAACGAGACACTCAAATAATCTTCTGCTGGAATAAAGATGAGCACAGTGACATGAAGATAAAACAAAAGAAGCAATCTAAAAAGAACAAAGAAACCAGCTCGCAGAGGTGAACCAAAGCCACCAAGAAGCAAAAGTCTTGCAATCAAAACACACTCGTGTCTCACTTCATCCCCTGAGTGAGCCCCTCAGAGGGACTCAGGCCAGGCTACATGCAAATAGCTCACAGGAGGTGGGGACGAATCAGCATATTTATAGATCTGTGTAGAGTTTAATTTACATCTAAGCTCTTGACACGAAGACATGAGTTTTAAGGGTTTAATCAATATCTGGAAAAGGATTGGGTTTGTTAGCTTGGGAGGGATTTGGTTATAAATGTAAAAAAAAAAAAATATCACATGTACAAATAAAATCCCTCACAACCTCACACAGCACAAGATGACACATTTCTTTAAATAAAAATTGATCAAAAAACCTGACATAATTGATTTCTTATTAAAAAAGGGCAAACAGTATAGTGATAGAGCTGAGCTACATAAAGTGCAGATTATTTGACAACAGAAATCTGATTACAAAAATAGCCGGTGATTAATTCTCTATCAGCATTCCCTGTCCTCTCCTCCTCAGCTAAGATAACACTTGTGTTAAATACAGTTACAACTACGCTTACATCATCAGTGACCCGCCATGCTCCTGTCTGCCTCAGCCTTTGTCCTTCATCACAAGTCATCCCTGCTGCCTACATCAGCACCACACACTCTAATCAACCCTGTCACATGTCTGTTGCGTTATTACGTAACACGTGTCGCTCTACACTGTATGAATATTCCAGTGTGGAGCGCACTCGCCCTGACACCAGCTTTCCTTCTCATAGACCTGAGAAGGAAAGGGCCTGACCCTCATTACATCAGCCTCAAGTGAGAAAAGTCATATATTGACTCTGAGAGATTGATTCAGCTCAAATTGAAGTAATTAAAGACATCCTCCTTCATCAATGACTGTACTTAAAAAGATAGACACCCTCCAATTTAAAAGATTTTTTCCCCACTCACTTTCCATTCTCAATTGATAATTTTAGCCCCGTACAGAAATATTTTTTAGCAGGCATCGTTAACCCTGATGCCTCAGATCTCATCCATAAGAAAACTGCATAAATTTAATATCACAAGATACAGGCAAGTACCCGCATTGATGTTTTTCAGTGACATATATGAATAAAATTATTTCATTAATTTTTTTTAACTTCTAATTCATCTTTATTGTGGGGGGAAAAACATAGATGAATATGTAGGTATTATAGTGGTTTTTATACTTGTATCCCAAGGTGTCACATATTAACCGTCCCCATTTTAACTGTTGCAGTCATCAGTAATTTGAGACCTCAATGAGCATAAACCATTTAATTGGATGAGAAACCATATTTCATAATTTCAGTGAATCTCCAATACCTCTCTTTAATATCATAGAACTACAAGGATTTCTCTGAGCCAGTCAGGCTACAATAAAGTCATGGCATCTAACACCCTGACCCCCAACTCTAACCCTCACCCTAACCATACGGTAACATCACCAACCTTAAAAATGAGAAGGTTTAAAGAAAAAAGGCCACAAAACTGCCCTCTAAAAGTCAGTGTCTTTTTTTGATTTATTGAGTTATTGATTAGCATTCAAATATCTCAGTGAATACAGAACAAAGATTACCACAAAGCAAGAAAGCACGACACAAAGCTAATCAAAAGGTATTGGCTGAAGCATTTGCTTATTACGCCAACCCTTTTAACAAAAGATCTTTTTGCATGCATCTCCGGTACACAGGGCTCGAAGCAAAGAATAAAACAAAGCAAAGACAAACAAACAAACAAACAAACAAAAACAAAACAAAAAAACTTTCCACCTTAGATAAGTAACTACATCAAAGCAAAACAATGAAGAGTTTCAGTATTATTATTTTTGCTCTTTTCATTCTTGATTTATATATTTTCTAATACTCTATTTTTAAACCTGTTTTTAAACAAGTAAAATGAACTACACCTTTTTAAATCACTGTCATAACTATTCCACAGGTTAACTCCTCTAACAGAAACACATCTCTGCTTTATATCTTGGTTTTTTTTAAAGAAATCTGTTCTCCTTAAGTCATATTGACTCTCCCTAACTTTAAACAGCTTCTGAGTACTGAGGCAAAGCAAGTTATTTTGTGCTTTATACATTATTTGTGCCATTTTATATTCAACTAAATCACAAAATTTCAGGTTATTCAGATAAATAAACAAAATGTTAGTTGGTTCTATATAGTTTGATTGACTTATAATTCTTATAGCTCTTTTTTGTAACTTGAAAATAGGAAGAGTGTTCGTTTTATATGCATTACCCCATATCTCTAGACAATAAGTCATATATGGAAGCAACAGAGTGCAATAAAGTGTGTATAATTATTTCTTGTTCAGGACATGCTTTGTTTTGTAGAGAATAGCAATGGTTTTTGACATTTTTGTTTTCACATGGTTTATATGAGACTTCCAACTCAGCTTATCATCAATTATCGCTCCAAGAAATTTATTTTCATACACTCTTTCAATTTCAATTCCATTAACCCTGATTTTAGATACATTTTTCATTTGTCTAGTGCCAAAAATAATCAATTTTGTTTTCTTTATATTTAATGATAACTTATTTATATCAAACCAGTTTTTTTATATATTTAAGTCCTTTTCCACTGTAGTCTAGGTTTTTACCTGAGCAATACAGAGTGGTATCATCAGCAAACAATACACATTTTAAGAGTTTGGAAACACTACATATGTCATTTATATATAATATGAATAATTTAGGGCCCAGCACAGAGCCCTGAGGAACACCACAAGTTACCTTCAACTGCTTAAATTTTACATTGTTGATTTCGATATATTGACATCTGTCATCCAGGTAACCTTTCATCCACTTGCATGCTATCCCTCTTATGCCATATCTCTCTAGTTTATTCATTAATATAGAAGTCTATAAAAGTCTATTTTAAGTCTATAAAAACACCAACAGTATATTCCTTATTGTCTATTGCATTAGATATCCCTTCTACAAGTTCCATCACTGCCATCGAAGTGGACCTTTTCACTCTAAAACCATATTGGTTATCACTTAGGAGATTATGCTTCTCAATATATTTATCAAGTCTATTAACAAATAACATTTCTAAAATTTTGTGGGAGTAGTGACATTGGCCTGTAATTGGTAAACTGACATCTCTCTCCGTTTTTATGGATTGGAATAACTTTTGCTATTTTCATTTGTGAGGGAAACACACCAGTTCGAAAGGACAGGTTACAAATGTATGCGAAAGGTTGCACTATATATTCTATAATACTTTTAACTAATATCATGTCAATACCAAAACAGTCAGTGGACTTTTTATTTTTAAATGTTTTCAAAATGTTAATTATTTCTCTATGAGTTACAGGACACATTCTGAGTAATACGTTTGTTTATTTATTTATTTATTATTTCTTGACTCTGGAATTTCTTTTGCTAAATTAAATTATTAATCTGTGATGCTTTCTAGTGATTTTCATTAAAGGACAATGTTTTTCATATAGTGAAATTACAGTTGATAGGAATGCATAATATGCACTATTTGAATCTTCATTTGCAAAAACCTCATTCCAATTGTGTTCCTTTAAGTCCACCTGGAGGGCAGCAATGGCTCTTGTTGTTCTATGTTGTATCATATCAAATGTTTGATTCTTTTGTTTAGTTTTAATCCCAAAATAATTTTGAAAAATTGCAAAAACAGGAAGATGGGCCTAGTGGCTGCTGGAGGATCCTGGGCCTGGTGGCTGCAGGAGGGTCCTGGGCCTAGTGGCTGCTGGAGGATCCTAGGCCTGGTGACAGCAGGAGATTCCTGGGCCTAGTGGCTGTTGGAGGATCCTGGGCCTAGTGTCTTAACAGTAAGTGTCTGACTTACTGTTATCACATATGTACATTTTCCCTTTTATGTTGTTTGTTTATGATTGTTTTTTGCTATAACCAGTCTTGCACAATGATAACAGCCTCCTCTACTTTTACTCATAGTGAATCTAATGTCAAAAAATGAGAGAAACAGAGAAATATTTGTATGACTAGCAGTTGTCACTGTATCTTATTAACAGAAAAAAAATGTCAGTGCTTCTGTTGTACCTAATAACATGTCGATGGGACTGTGGGTCCAAGTAACACTTAGTGGCTCTCTGCTGTGTGCAACTAATTGCACTTTAGTTCAGTTGTCCCTTATGGTACATCATTCCAACATGTCCTGATGAATCCTCAATAATCCAGAAAAGCAAATCCCAGAAAGTTGATTTCCCTTTGGAGAAAAGATTCAATATTCACCCATCTGACTTCTTCAGACTCAGTTTCCTCCATGTTTAATAACAATAATAGCATTACTTACGTCAGCATCATTTATTTCATGATCGTTAATATTAATGATCATGAAGCTGAGGATGGCTTGGAGGAGTAATGAACGATTTCTCCCACTGAAATCCAGCCAATGAGCAGAAGGAGCTTTCTAGGGCAATTCCTTTCCCATTATTTTACCCCTCAGTGTTTTGAACACAAATACATGTTAAAGTTAACCTCTTGTGTTCATTACATACTCTATATTCATCATTTTGAACTATACCCCAGTAGCTTTGCATGATTCACAGTACAAATGCATCTGTATTTATCTTATACTTGGCTTTGGTGCAGCCCCCAGGTCATCCTCTATCTGAAACCAGCAGTATTAGCTTCACTGACTTCATCTTCTAGCCTTTGGTCTGATTGGCTGCCCCAGAAGTCGTGTGCTTGGATATTACTCTCCCAGGAAAAACTGCCTTAAACGGAGCCTCAAACTTGAATTCTTGAACTACGTGGATTACTTGCATATTACTTATTGTTGACTTTGATCTTATGTAGGCTGGACTAGTAAAACTCTAATTTCTGTCAGTGTAAGAAGGTTTAACTACACATTTAATCAATGAAATATCTTAATATAAGACAAAAATCACAAAGTCAACAGTAAATCTTAGTTTTTCTACATGATAAAAAAAAAGGTGCTCTAATAAACAAAAGAAACTTGTCAGTAGGACTCTTTGATCTTAAACTGTACCATCTGTGTAAAAATTAAAGAAATCTATCATTTAAATACTTTGTACTGTGAATTGCCATGGGGGAGATTTTTATCAGTAGTAAAAGCTCTAAAACCTGTTAAATTGCAGTCAAAAGTCAGAAATTTATGTCTTCATTCACATTTTCCAAAGCCATCTAATGGACTGGATTGGAAAAAACTTTACCCAAGATCAAAAGACAAGAACACTGACTATTGCTTGCAGAAAGTGTAACAAAAAAGAAAGAAAAAAAAGATTACATGTTACCTTTGAGTAGAGTTGGCAGGCCACATGATAGAATTTCATCCTGGGCAAAAAAGGACTGCAGCTGCAGACCTTGACCATAATACCTCCACAGACACATTTATATGTGGAGAGACATATGCACACCACGGTCTGCTAATATATGTCCCAAACTGTCACTTTGTGCAGAGTACATTTCTTTCCCCGCTGTTCTCTCTGTGCAGGGGTTCATTTCCCAAAGTATATTTAGTCTATGACAGAAAGCTCATCTGACATTAACCTCATGAGATTTTTTCCCCACTGGAAGATGTCTTTTTCTGGTTTTACGCTGTCTCAAACAATCAGTGACGCACCTGTGAAAATGCACACATTTTGAAACACAAAGCTACGTAAGACGAACACAGAACATCTTGTACTAGCGCTGGTCTTCCACAGGGAAAGCATGCTGGTTTAACCCCGAGGAAATGTGCAGATTATGTGTGTTGTTCCCATGTGTGCCTTAAACTTGGGGGACGTCCCTTCTCATGGGCAGTATTTGTGCTTATTCTACCCTCTGTGCTTCACTGTTATTTGTAGTTTTTGATGCAGAACTACAAAAGTAAACTTTACTAATGCACAGCAAGAAAGTCCTTGGTTTGAATCCTCGGGCCAGCCATGGGTCTATTTGTGCTAAGTTTACATATTCTCCGTGTGCTACCATGAGTTCTCTCTGGGTGCTCCCACTTCCTCCCACAGTCTAAAAATACACGTTGGGTTCGTTGGTGATTCTAAACTGTCTGCTGGTTTGAATGTAAGTGGCACTTCTATTGCAGGTTAGGCAGAGTCCAGGGTCTAAGCAGGGTACTCTAACTATGTACTATGTACTGTAACTGGATGAGCATTTCACAGATTGATGGATGGATTTTTAATGCATAAAACTGAAACATGGAAGAATAACAAGATCAAGAACAATGTTAGCAGCTCTACATAAGCTTTCAGAGCCTTGGAACAAATCAGCACTACCATTAGTACTGAATTAAGAAAAAAAACCTGCTTTTCTTTTAGTCACATTAAAAAAAACTTGAGCAAATATGACAGCAACTTCAAAGCTTTTTAAAGTGTCACATCCAACCTCAGCAGATTTGTAGCATCATTTGGAAAAAGTGAAACTCAAAAAAGTTAAAGCTATCCAACTAAAACCTGTTTGCACCAGCTTTCACACCTCCATAATGTTCATAATGCAGACTGATGTGCAGTAGGTGTGTATAACCTTATTCTCGCCCTTTTCTGATCCCAGTAACTCAATAAAGTGTGCTTATATAACTCAGATTTGTTCTAATCTTACAAACATGGTGAAGCTAAAGCAAACTGCTAATGTTCAACCTCATGTTTTATGTTGTAGTGTCACATGCTGTCCGTCCTTACATCACAACTCAGTTAAAACCAAAAATATGTCAACATGTTCCAGGTGGGCAACATGTTCCAGTTGTGGGTAAGTGTTTATCAACGTTTCTGAAAGGTGCTCATTATTTCAGGGCATCAACAAAAGCAGGCCTCAGACTGAAAGCATAGGCGCTCCGCTGTGAATGCTGACAGGTAGTTGGTGACACACATGCCTGTGAAGACAGAAGACTTCAATATTGGTTGAGGATTGTGCAAAGTTGACAGAATAACTCAAGTGCAGGGCGGGGGATGTGCTTATAACTGTCAGCTGATGAATTCTTTAACCTACTGCACCAACTGCTGCTTTCACAGTGTATTATTTATAAATCGAGGCTTTATCTGGGTTCATCTCCTCTCTGCTTCTCATCTCTGCTCTCAGTGCTGCAGATTGCTTCAGCGATGTGATTGCAAAAATAGTTGTTGCTGCAATCTGTTGCACATGAATGAAAGGTTTAATTTTCTGAATGTACATATAGTATGTTTAAATAGCAAAAGAATTGTTAACAGGAAAGTCTTTACTGTCTTTTTATTGTTTCTTTGAGTGTCTTCTTTACTTCTTTACTTGATGTTTTGCTTCCTATGTTAATTCACCCACTGTGTATCTGCCGCTTGCTTATCTGTCAAAGCACTCTGCTAACAGTCTGTGAAGGTTCTCAGTCATCCAGGTCATCGTAGTCGAGGGAGCTTGGAAAGCAAAGAAAATGGTTGTGGGTCACAATCAGCCAAGGTTTCAGGTGAACCCACAGTGAAACCTAGCCCCACCCTATGATGTGATTTATTGAGGTCAAATGGCCCAGGATGTGAGTGGACGTTAAGGCGTCTGGAAAGGGATCTCAAAACTGGATTATAGATGGCAGACAGTTGGCGTTGTAAGCTAACGCCTCTACCTTAGAGACAGGGTGAGAAGTTCAGCCATCCGGGAGGGGCTCAGAGTAGAGCCGCTGCTCCTCCACATTGAAAGGAGCCAGTTGAGGTGGTTCAGGCATCTGACAACGATGCTCCTTGGCCGCCTCCTGGGTGAGGTGTTCTGGGCATGTCCCACGGGGAGGAGGCTCCAGGGCAGACCCAGGACACACTGGAGAGATTATATTTCTCAGCTGGCCTGGAAACGCCGAGGTGTTCCCCCAGACAAGCTGGAGGAGGTGGCTGGGAAGAGGGAGGTCTGGGCCTCTCTGCTTAGGTTGCTGCCCCCGACACCCAGCCTCAGATAAGTGGAAGAAGATGGATGGATGGATGTCATTATCGGTCATTATTGAACACCTTTACAAAGTTTTTCTGCAACCTTTTAAGTGCCCAGGCCCACTATTTGGTCTCTGGGTTCCACCAACTGAAAAGCAAAACATAAGTCAAACTCTTCTTGTTTTATTACAAAATTCCTTTTGATGATGGCTAGCCAAGCATCCTTTTGCTTTCAAGAGGTTCCCTTAAAAAGGTTTACATCTTTAAACTTTCATACACTATTGTTTCCTTCTTTCATTAAAGACAAAGTTCCTTGTGCACTCTGCGGCCTCTCCAACTACTTTAAGTCTTCATGGCATTGACTCACCAAGGTGTTGGGAACATTCCAGAGGTTTTTGTCCCCACTGACATGATAGTGTCACACAGCTGCTGCAGATTTGTTAGCTGCATATCCATGATGGGAATCTCTTCTTCCACCACATCCCAAAGGTGCTCTATTGGATTCAGATCTTTGTGGAAGCCATTTGAGTTCAGTTTTGATCATGTCTACATGTCTAAATGTTCTGGGTTGCTGCCATGATTACCATGACAAATACTTTGCAGCTCAAAGTGCACAACAAAAGGGTTTACTTGGATTATTTTGTCAGTCTGAGCATTAGGTCAGAATCGTGTAGACATTAAGTGCCAAATGTGTAGGTCAGTATTAAAGGTCATGTTGTAATATTCAGCTGAGTCAGGGGCAGCTGTAGGGAGACACAGCTGAGAGACACGCAGCTCACTGAGCAGAACACACACACAGAAACAGTCACTGTAACAACAACATGAAACACACATTCGGGCATGCATGCACAGCCCTATAGCTTACAATGAAAAACAAACTCAGGCTTATGGAGCTAACGCACACACACACATGCAAACACACACTGGGAGACAAAACTAAACAGACAGTGAGAACATGTAGCCCTGGGCTGTTTATGAGTACAAGACAACACAGGGGTCAGAGGTCAGGGGCACCAGCCACATGTGATAAAAAATGATCATACAACTGGACACAGCTGGATGTGAAAGAAACCATATTATATGACTGCATATAGTGACAGGAAAACAGCTCTACCACCAAATACCAAATGTATTATAACTGTGAAAGTGTTGCAACAGCACCATATAGTGGATGCTTTAATACCACAGAGTAGTGTGCTTGGATATATATGCATAAACTGCAAGTGCCCATAACAATCGATTCAAAGTTAGAGAATGTGAATTTAAGTGCTTCCTGCAAACAAAAACATGCTTTTGTGTTACTGTTAAATCATTTAAATTGTATTTAGTTAGAGTAGAAGCAAATCGCAGTGAGGCTACTAAGAATCGACATCAGTTAATACTGCACCTCACACTTTAAATGGGCAATGGGGTGATCCAAATTAAATTTTCATTAGGTCAGAATGGTCAAAAGTTAGTGTGTGATACAGCAACATAATATACAAAGTTTTATTTGGATTTTCCAAAGGCTGCACTCACACTTTGACCAGTTGTATATGCTTTACTTTTAACAGCCTCTGCTAATTGCTGGTATGAAATGTTTTGATGGGATCTACAAAACTTCTGGCAGGATTAGCTTATTTAATAAACACCATTAAGCACCAAAGATGGCCGATAAGTCCAAGCTGTAAAACAGCTCGGCTTAAGAGGCACTTGAAAAGAAGACCTTAGTATATTTTTGAAGAAGAAAAAGAAGAATGTGTGAAGCTAAGATAGCTTTAATGCATACATAAAAGGGTGTGCATTATTATGACTCTCTCTGGCAAGATAGGAAGCGAAAAGCAGCACTATTTATGAATGTTAAGTGTCATTCACTGACTAATATCAGTATTTGCCCAATGTGACAACTGCTCTTAAAGATGTTATTGTAAATATTGTATAGGTGAAGTCCAGGTCACACAGTTTTATGTATGAAATTTTCAACAGGAAAGGCTGGAAAAACTCTGAAATTGTCACTATTTTATTACTTTTATTACAATTTTCCATGTCTAATTACTACATTGTAATATTTTCCATTGTAATATTTTTTTCTGGCAAATACTTTTTGCCAGAAAAACCCAAATACTTCATAAGCCTGATCTGTATGCAATGGTGTCTCCAGAATTTTTTCATAGGGGTGGGCATATGGGGCGGATGAACACCAGGTACTGCCTCTGTCAGTGCGCCCCAGGGCAGCTGTGGCTACAACGTAGCTTGTCATCACCAGTGTGTGAATGTGTGTGTAAATGGGTGAATGACTGAATGTAGTGTAAAGCGCTTTGGGGTCCATAGGGACTAAGTAAAGCGCTATACAAATACAGGCCATTTACCATACATCGCTTCTAAACCAGCCAAGTAAAGCTTACAGACCTCAGGAACTCTGAAAATAGCTCTGGTTGCCTGAGGTTTATATTAAAGGAGTTTAATGCTGTTATGCTACATGCAAACCTTTTTCTAGCAGGACTACAATTAATCAAAATACAAATTTTATTTATGTTTTCATATGAGGCCGAATATCTTTTGTAATCGGCTGTTATTTCTTTTTGTTGACCAAATTATTTTTGAATAGAAGAAAGAATAGAAGAGGTGGAGCAGCGCCCTCTAGTGGATAATCTTTCCTTCAGTGGATAATTTTTAGCAAGCAGTCACTAACGCCAAGCTCAAATTTGCCAACGGTAAGTGAAATTAAATAAGACTATAGTCAAGCCAAAAGCCTTAGATTCTTATTTAAGGAAAGGAAAATGTGTTGAACTGGGTTTTTTTTAAAATTAATTTAAATATTTACATGGGACGCAACCCTCGAACTGGAACCTAATGCACCACTTAAGTCTGGCCACAAGATGGTGGCAGCTCCACGACCTTATAATGGATTTTCATAGAAAGTCCGTAATTACTGTATCTGTGTTTGCTTTTTATTTCGAGTCAATGTCCTAAATCAAAGAAATTAGACGTGATAATACGTCTGAGGCATGCGTATTCTGAATGTGTCTGGGTTTTATTTTCTTTTAAAGTGACTCTGATTGGCTTTAAAGTGGGTAAAGTACTATTTCCTCGCCACATTAGAGGAAAATAAGTCAGAATAAGGGGGAGTTTCTGCTTTCTGCTCTGCTTTTATTAGTCTTGGATCCTCCTCCTCCCTTAGATCTAACACATGTAGCCACTTTGCAAAAACTTGAAGACGTCAGAAAGGCGGGCATTTCCCCTCTATATATTCCTCAGAGCTGCATCCCATCCTGCTACTCAGTTCAACCTGGAAAGCACTGGCAGGCGTCCTTTTTTTGTTTTTGTTTTTTTGCGCTTAGCAGCATGGAAGTGACCAAAGGAGAGGACGGGTCGGCGGAACAGGCAGCGTCTTTATTTGGGACACGAGAGGTGGAGAGTCAGAGGAGCATGAATGAGAATAAAAGGAGTACCCGCCGTAAAATCATTATTGGGGTATGTTCAGTTGCACTTTGGCAGCATGGAGGGCAACTTTGAGCGATTGACTTCCGCAGTGTGAAAGTCACACATTATAGTTAATGTATGTGTCTGAGCCACTCATATTACTGCATGGTCTTAAATGGTCTTAAATGACTTTTAAATTGGGAAGCCCTTAAAGTGTCAGGGACACTATTATTATAGATGATATTATTGATTAATAAGTAGCTGCTGTCTTTTGTCCTCTAGAAGAAATACTGGGGGGGGGGGGGGAATCATCTGTCCCTGTTTGAAATGAAGAGATGTCCATCTTTTTTCTTTTGTCTCATAATTGCAAACTGGATTCTGGGGTTTAAAAAACATTTGAAGGCGTCATTTTGGGCCCTGTTGAGTCTTAGTCCTTTTTTTTTTTAATGTATAATTTTTGTCAAACATTAGACAGTTAACCCAACTGGCACTGTGTGATGTTTAACTAGGGGAAGAGAACCATCGTCAGGGATCAAAAACCACATCCTCGGGTCAGCATTTCTGCACTGTTTACTCACACTGTCATTAATTCACAGCTGCCACACAGACGAGACTGTCAGTGTTGCCAGCCTGAACGTGGAAACTAAATGTTTTCACTCCACTGCAAACAGACACAGGCCAGCAGGCTCTCTGCAGGTGGACAAGACCTGCAGTTGTTAGTGTGAAGCAGGGCTGGGTGGAGCTCTGACCCCACAACGTTGACTCTGATCCAAAGTGTCGTTTCAGCAAAATACTGGGTGTATTCAGGCAGCTGGAAAATGAGTCGTCCTGCCAGCGCTTTGTTTTGATGTAGTTTTAGTGGTTCTAGATGTTACCGTGCAGAGGCACAGGTAGTAGCTGAAGTTGTTTATAACTATATTATTTATAACGTTGACTAATTGGGCAATTAGTTGCTCACATAATTGAGCAATATTTGTTTTACTCTAATGCAAACAGACAGGCACAGTGCTGTGATAGTCAGCACTGATGAAGATGTGTGTTGGGTTGATTGGCAGTTCCTGAGATAAACTAGCTATCTGTGCAAAGTGTAACACACCTCTAACTTTTATGAAATGTGTGGTAGGCTCCAGCACCCCGCCCAAGAACCTGAATTAAACAGTGAAAGAAGGTGGATGTGGACGTTTGTCACGGCTTGGCCTGTTCTTCTTGTGCTACCATCAAGAACAGACTCATTTAAACCGGCCCATCTTGACCCTGGACTCTCTTACAAAACACATTGTTAATTTTAAGATTCTGACTTGATCAATAATCTTCAGTGTCCAGTAACATCCCCACATCTGGGCCAGTAGATCAAAACTTTGGTAGCGCTTTAAGGTGTAATCTGTAATAATGTAGCATTGGTAAATATGTATATTGAATTATTAGTCTAAATCTGAAAAATAATAACTTAAAGGTTTAAAAATATGTCGACCAAAAGACAGGCTGTGCGAACTTTGACGCAATACTTGGCTATCTCCATCACTGGCAGGAATGGACATTTTAATCTGCTGGGTCTGTTCTTTGTTTTCCCCAGAACAGTATTTTTATCACAGAAGGAACGTCTCAGAAAACAACAGCAGCTTTTATTGTTCACAGGTCCTCGGGGCATTGAAACTAACCACACTTAGTCTTTGTGGAGGCTAAATCTGGAGTGTGTTTCAGTCTTTACAGAAAAAAATATAATTGAAGCAATTGTAAAGAAAAATACCGTTATGTTTTATGGACTTGTTTTATATTGCTGCGGTCATAGTCATATCAGAAAAACATGTTTCTTGCTGTAATATAGTGAAATAAATTGTGATTTTTTTTAAGTTGGAAGTGGAAAGTTAAACATGTCTGGAATGTTCGTGATTTCCTTCATCACTGAGGCATAAACTGCATGTCAAAGAAGTCATTTGAGAATGTGCGCATCCTTTCAGCTATTCACTTGCGACCTTCAGCTCGACACCACAATAACCAGATGCTGTCTGCTTTGTACCAATTAGACACACACAAGGTCTCATTTTTAAGGTTCACGACAATTCGGACAATAGCATGACTTTGTAGTTTCGCCTCTGTACACTACCACAGTGGATTTTAAATTAAACCAATCAAGATGTGTTTTAAGTGCAGATTGTAAGCTTTAGTTCAATGGGTTTACCAGAAAATGGTGCAGTAACTACTTTGCAATACATCCCTAATGTCTTAAAACCCCAAAATAACTCAAAAATAAGTAAAAGCTCAATCTTGAGTACCCACTAACACTTTATGACAATGAATAATAAAGTGAATGTCTACCACTCCTTCACCACATAGATCTGTTCAAACTCCACCCACCTTAAACTGTTTTTTTCTATGGTAGTTCCTCTTTTGCCCTGCTGCCTGAGAAGCTAGATTGCTTCAGTTGTGCAGTTGTGCACCTGATTAACACAGAAAAGTAGCAGAGCTGTTGTTATTTTTTTTTGGATCAAGGATCCAGGCTTATGCGAGAGCAGCTTGTCATATCTACCATATCTTTCAGCTTTGTGCATGTCATAAGGCCACACATGATGGCAGTTTGATGTGTAGCCCTTAGCTTTTGTGTCTAAGTCCACCCCTGAACTAGAATGACACTTCCCTAGAAAGAGTTTTTGTGTTAGCCTTTTTTTGATGTCCTCTTCGAAGATGACTTTCATCTCTAGTTTAATTTCAGAACCTTTACATCATTCTCTTGTAGACAATGGAAAATGAGTGGTGGTCATGGTGGGGGGTCTGAATAAATATTAAAGCGTGTTTCAGGCAGCCCAGTAGGTTTCCACCAGACAGTCTGTTTACTTTCACAACCCACAGAGACCCCGTCTTTAAGCATTTCTGTGAAGCCCATCCAAGTTTACAGTTTTTTTCACCTATAGCTGGGGAAAATAAGTGCACGTACCCAGACACCAAATACAGCAGTGCGTTTTCATACCTGTATAGGAATTCCAGCTCTTGTGAATCACACTAAGTAGATTACTCCTGCTGTACTGCTGTAGCTTTCTAGCTTGGGAGGATCGGACTAGTTTTGGCTTGAGGATTTGTTTGTTTAAACTGTAAATCCTCTGTAAAATCTTTCCTCTAGGAAGAATTTATGTTTTTCCACTTTAAGCCTGTTTTTTTGAACTTTTTAGTTTAGCTTTTTCCCCCTTTCAGTTAAAAGTAATAGACTACAGAAACAGTGTGAAAAGATTAAAAATGTATCATTTCTGAGAGGAAATTAGACTCTTTGTGCCAGCAAAAAGTGACACCAGAGAACAAGAGACTTGCTTTAAACTATGACTTGTGTTGTGCTAAGGAAATATTTGCAGCTGCGTTCCCAGCAGAGAGGTGATAAGATGGTCATAGGAATAAAAGGAGATGAGCCATAACGCACTTACATATTATACTCTTTAAAAACTGTGATTGCAAGGCACAATTTTACCAGAATAATAAATATTAAAATCTGGCGACACATTTAAAATGAAGATTTGCAATGCCATAATGAGTAACTGGCCTGGTTTGGGGCATTGCAGACGCTTCAAAATCAGCATCCGTGATAACCCTGGTAAACACTGTCATTTCTAAGTAAAGTAATCTTTGAAACACCCATCTAATTACAAACCACTCGCCCCCAGGGAGCTGCTGTCCTGGGGCAGAAAGGTTGTGATTTTTAAAAAAACAAACAAAAACAATTCTGGATCACTACTTCCAACTGCAGAGAGCTGAGACTAATATATAGACAGATGGAGATGGTGTGGAAATTGTTAAAATCAACAGTTGAGCCTGTGAGGATACAGATGGAAGTCTCGGTGGACGGTAGAAGGATAACTGAATAAAGCAACGTATCTAAACCTCTTCAGCTGCAGTAATGGAGTAGGGCTTTGAGCTAAAAGCTAATGTAAGCATAATTAGAAGTATACAGAAAACAATAGCATGGTGATCGAGTAGTGTTTGCCACCCTAGTGTAATTCAACAGGTCCCAAATGCCAATTCTTAACAGTAAAAAAGTAACAAAGTTGCATAAGACATGTACATTTTTATTTTAACTTGGAGACGTCAAACTCTGTATGTTTTTTCTTTTTTTCTTTTCTTTTTTTTACATGATTGTAGTTTAGTAACAATGCACACAGAGTTGTAATCCGATCAGGGGTTTTCCCCCTGTTGGACGAGGATCTGGGGAAAAATAGCATGCTGTCTCTGGTGCGTAAAGTGTAAATAAACGATTCAATAAAAGAATTTTTTCCAGACACAGTTTTTAAACGGAATTGAAGACAGTGAAGTACAGAGAAACACTGAGCCCGTTTCTTCTTGACCGTCTCGTAGCTTGGCTGTTTTTGTGATTCTCAGTCTGCATCTGCAGCTGCATCACATTTTTTGAAAAGAAAACTTGGAAATTTAAGAGGATCATGCGAGTCAGCTGGGTTCCTCTGCGAACTGTGGATACAACAAATTTATTCATGATCGGTCCATTAATATTATTTTAAGAGCCTGTAATGTCAGCCTCGTGTTAGTGATGCTAAGAGGCAAAATAACAGCATGATTTAGTCATTAGGTGAAGAGGATCCCATCTAATACTTGCTGTACAACAGCCAACACTGCTCTCTCTAGAGCTGAAGCTTTGAGTGTGGACGTGATTTAGTTTTGTTAATCTTGAGAGAGACGAGATTTTGTAGTGCTTGAACCTTTTTCTTTTCTCAAAGTTCAAATAGTTCAAAATAAACAATGTGAAATTAGTGGCTGCTATCTCTAACAGCTTTAACAAACATCTTGCCATTTTATCTTCTGGGTTATAGGTTCTGCTGCTGTGTTTACTGGTGGTTATCCTGGCTGTGGTGATTTTTCTGAGAAAGGAGAAAGGATCAGGTAAGATTGACTGTTTTAATTAACCAGCATTAAATTAGTGTACATTTCACCTCCTCATTCTCATAATTCTTGCCCAATGGCTGTTGGAAAAGTCCCCAATCCCCCTCCCCCATCCCTCTTCCCCCTTCATGATTTGTGCTTCATTTATAGCATATTTTTCATTCAGCTTGGATTACATTAAAATTTTAAAGAAACTGTTTTGGCCTGGTCACCTTGGATTGCGCCAAGTGAGCCTGGGACTGGCTATATTCCATAGTACTAATAGAATTTATTTATTTAACACCCCTGTTTCTCATCAAACCGCTTTATGCATGTTCTTGTGGTTTAATAAACAAGTTAAGTGTATCTTCTTCCTCAAAACAGCAAAAACAGTTTTAAGAAAAGCTACATTTCTTCACTGCCACGTTTGATTGCTTGCAGTCCCTCTTCCTTTGGTTGGTGCATATCCAGACATATTGCTGCTGCAGCTGTCAATAAGTGGTACAAGATGAAAATATTAGCGGGACTTCGTGTCACTGCAACACACATGTGCATCCTTCTGCGCAGGAAACAAAACAACAATCCGCATAAGTCTGTTACTGCAGGATATCTTTGAATTTTACTTTAGTAGATATATAGTCTGTGAAGTGCTGGTGTTGGAAATGTGAAGAATGTCAATACAGACCTCAGCGCCCTGTATTCATGAGGATTTCAATTGCTTTTCCTAATGAATTCTCAGAGTTGACCTTCGATATGCAGCTGTCAAAGTGCTGACCCGCTTTTTCTTTCACTCACATGTAAATCTGTGTAGTACCACATTAATACATTTTCTGTCTGAGCTTTGTCTAAGTCATGGTTTTCACTCCTCATGGACAGTGAATAGAGTGCTTTGGCTACAAGAGCGTGAGACAGATTATCTCAGGTTACATTTCTGGCATTTATTCAGCGAGAACTCATTTGGTGCGGTTGTCACTTGGTAAAATAACAATCAAGGCTCCACACTCTTGTGTATAGCACCTAACATCCCGCTGCAGATCCTCCAGAAACTTGAGACTTGAAGTATTTAGAGGAGCAGTAGAGAAGGATAAAGTTACCAACCAGGCAGCAAAAGAGAGACAGAGAGGTGAAAGTTAACCCCCAAGACGCCGCATAGGTTGAGCGTATGTTTTTGTCAGGGTGGTGCAGGCTAGTTTTTTCTGTCCATGGTTGCAAAACAAGTCGTAAATACCCTCTTAAGTGACAGAGGAATGTTTTCTGCAGCTATAGATTCGCCCCAGTTAGACGTGGGCAGCAGTGTCAGTACGCTCTTTGTTGAAAACCACCATGCCAAAAACGCTCCTCCAATTTAGGGGGCAGCGGCGATGACTGTGGGCAGCAGTCCCCAGCCTGGGTGGGGTCCTCTCTCTCCTGTGGCATTTCCCTTTAACTTGCACTCTATTTTCTCCTCAGTTAACATAAAACCTTTGCATATGGGAAGAATGCTTCTTTTCACTCACCAGTCCTTACATCTGTGCAGCTTTGTTGGGACTTTCACATCTTTCATACTGCTGCTTTCTTGGTGAGGCCTTTGGCAACAGATTAAAAGAAACAAAAATAAACCAGAACTCCACTTGTTCCTATAGGCTGACGCTGTGTTGTACAAAATGCTGAGAGCGGCTTTTTATGTCGATTACTCACCATAGAAAGCCGTCTCCTGAGACAGAGCATCCCCGTGTTAAGTCCAAACCACATAGCTGGCCCCGACGCAGCGAGGAGGGGATTTTTCACCCATGTGCTAAGGCTCCCTCTGTCGTATGCCCTGTCAGTACAGCAGGAGACTTGATGGATGCATAAGGAAGGCAGATGTTTAAAAGGTTAAAGAGGTGACCCAAAATATCCTGCTTGGTGATGCCTTGCCTGTGGGAAAGTCCTTGAGTAAGGAAGGTTTCTTATCAACCTGTGTAGACCGTTACAACATTTGAGGGTGTATTCTCAGTTCGCATTTGATTACAACAACTAGAATAAATGTTATGATTGTTTTACTGTCTATTGTCTTTCCCAAACTAAGTGCTGCTTTTGTTTTCTAACAGCCCCAGGAAGCAACACTTATATTTGGTTTTTTCTGTTATAGATGTCTCTACATGACGCAGGAAGGAAGTGCTGCTCTTGCAGCTCTCTCTTAGATAATCATATATTACTGATGCATAAACAACAGTATTGTATTAGCGTCTCTCACAGCAGAAAGAGCAAGTGAGGGCTTTTTTCCTTTGTGTTTTTTGTTGTTTTGGGAGGACCAACCTTCATCTTCACGGAGCTGCTAAGACACCGTGCCTGGGATTACCGTAATAACCCTAATATCACTGAAAAGCGCAGAGTCGCTGTTTTCAGGAACCGTTGCAATTATTTCAATCAAGCAAATGGTTCAGGAGTTACGGGAGTTGCAGATATTGAAAAGAGGGTTACAAAACATCTGTCTGATGCCAGCGACAGGTTAGGCTTGAGAGAGTTAAAAGAACGGCAACAAATGGAACATGTAAAAATATGTAAAACCCAAATCCACCCATCAAAAGAATAACCTAATAGTTGTGTGTCTTTGATACAGACCCTCTCATTAGTAAATGCATCAAGTAGGCACAATAAGAGCTCTAATGAAAATGAGGCTCATTTCTTCTGGGTTGTCATAATAACCATGAATTGAGGATAACGAGACGGGATAAACGCCGTCACCAGTCTGTCACAAGGCTAACACAGAGAGGAAAACAGTCTTACATTCCCATCCTACAGCCCATTTAAAATCAAATTAACATGCATGACTTCGATCAGTTGGTGGAAACCCATGCAGGCTCCTGCAGAACACTCAAAAAGCCAACAGCAAGATTCAAACCAGGAGTCTTTTTCCTGACTGGTGTCATTATCCAACACGACAGACATGAAGTGAAACTGTGATATCATGAAAGCCCTGTTATGTAAGGAAACAGCTGAGGGCTAAAAAGTTTGCACTGAGTACAGTCTGTACTGTTGTGTTCACAGGTTATGTAGTTCCCTGATGTAACAAACCAATTAATGCATTCTTAAAACATCATTGTATATATTTCACTTATCAGATAAAGTGAAATAATGACGTTTTTGGGGGGGAGGGGTTTCAATGCATGTGTGGATACATCAGGTTACAACGTGTTATGTTTCACTTCTTTGTTTCCAAGATTGTTTCTATGGTGATCTCATCTTCTCCGAGGCAAAATGAAAGCGTAGCATGTGTTCTGTCTCGAAATGCTTCCAGTCTTCTTGTAAATGTGGATGAAAAAGTAATGTCACTTTGCACTCACACATCCTCTTCACTGGTAGTCAAATTATTCAACAGTGCCATTTAAAGGGTGAACTTGACAGATTGCTTTAGTTTCTGTCCACCAGATGGGATCATATTATATCCTCAAAGCTTGTCAGGTGATGTCCTTTTGTGGTTTAACATAGATTCCGTTATTTATATGAAAGGTTTTAAAATCTGTAAGAGTTTAAACTGAGGATCTAAGTGGTTGTCAAAACAGTTCTAGTAACTTACCTTCCAAGGTCACTGTGTCATGTTAATATATATTATTTATTGACATTTGCTTTAACCCAAAAAGTGTGCTGAAATTAAATAGAAAACCTCAATTTTCCTTAGTAACACAGTTCTTTTCTCACAGGAGGGGAAGTCTGGATGGAAGGGCCCTTTCAGGAAGTCAGTCAGCCACAGTGTCCTTCTGGGTAATATAATACTTTTGTTTGGCTTCAGCAATGTGAAAACAGATTTACTTTTCATAAAATTGAATGCACAAATTCCACCTGGACTCCTTTGGATTACATCAGCTCTGGTCCTCCTCTGTCTGAATCCTAAGTTGTAACATATCACAGATCTGAAAGTGGAACTATTTAATCATATCACCCACATTTTCCCTGAGAAGAAACCATTGTTCACTGTTAGCAAACATTATCAACATACAAAGCAGGCTAGAGTTTCCTTTCTGTCACCCTCTGGATGCTTACCCAGCTAACGTCCATATTTTTTCTCTTGTAAATAGCTGAATCACGGCTTGTTTTCTCCCAGTGGTGTTGCTTTATTGGGAAAAAGTAACTGTCTCTATGGAAACTGGGGTAATGGCCGAGTAATCAGGCATGTGTTGATGAGTTGTGTCTGTGTGTTTGCACGAGAGCGTGGTCACATGTTTGTGTTTCTGTCTTGGCGAGGGAGTAACCTCAGACAGACGCGTCAGACTGTGGAAAAATGGTCCTGCGGCTCCAGATGAAGCTATTTTAGTTTGAAAAATACAATAAGACACACAAATGTCTGTATTATTTATATGAGTGTTGTTTTTTATTGTTTCTATGGATACACCACACTTTTACTTTCCTGACAGGTTGGCAAAATCTTTCTTATGATTATTTTGGTTACTAGCATATTGCTGCTAGTTTGAATGGGTGTGATGGGCTTGCTCTCGGAGCTATTGTAAAACTTTTAAAAGTGACATGCAAACCGGAAATGGAGAAAGTTTGCCTTCAGCATAAAAGTTCTACCATAGTGCTGCAGTTTCAAAAAGCACATGTTTTACTTTGAAGTTGAACCTTCCCTATTTCCACTTAGCATCACTTTTACACATTTTACAACTACACAGCTAATACCAGTAATAGACGACCAGTACACAAACTGGCCAGTGTTATGTTTCTCAGGGGAGTTTTCTGGCTTTATTGTGAAGCACTCTGTGATTTTTATCTGTGAAACATGCTTTATAAATCAGAGGCAGACAAATTTTAAACTATGTCCGCATGATGTCACATGAGAACCCTCAATAAACTGCTTTAATTGTATCTATTTTTATATGATTTTCTGAATTCTATTGATGATTTTATTCTACATTAACAATAAAAAATGAAAGACATTTTCATATTTGCAACTCTACAGAAAATCATAACCAACTCTTCCTTCTCTAGGTCTGTTTCACAACTTTTAGCTTGTTTTGGTTTAATGCCAGCGCTGCTACATAGTACAGCGCATTCAGCCACAGGTCTAATTCTTGCTCTCAGTGGCTTGACACCAAAGCAATGTTAAAGGGCAGACATTCTAAGAAAGGGACATGATGTTGAAAGACTTCTGAACTGAAAGGAAACCGATAGGAGGAGAGAAGATGATTGAAATGTCACAGATGGAAAAGTAAAGTCAGTTAAATTTTCATTTGTCTTAAATTTGGTTCAGTTTTTATGTTTCAGTGAGCTATGATATGAAAGTTGATTTAAAAAATGCTTCGAAATGACTGACTGTAGCCATTTCAAGATGCTGTTGTGTGATTAGACTTGCTTAAAGAAAAACTTGGCACTAGAAGGAGCGGAAAGATGACTCCAGATTATTAATGATAAACACAGGTCAGCGTCCCCTTAGAGAATGTATTTATCAGATGTTTTTCCTGTCCAGATTTTCAAAGCCTCCTCTCATCCTGGTGTCTTTGGACGGTTTCCGGGCAGCGTATCTGAAAGAACATGCGAGTCACATGCCTGTGATCAGCAAGTTACGTAAGTCAAAAACATCGCCTGTCTCACAGTTCTTTACGATTTACAGCTCAAGGTAACAATGTGACTTTGTTACATTGCAGGAAATAATGGAACTACAACACCATACCTGAGGCCTGTTTATCCCACAAAGACCTTTCCCAACCACTACACCATTGTGACTGTGAGTGTTTTTTGCTCATTGAGAAATACAAACAGGTTTGCTGGGCAACAGTGTTTGGTCAGTGATGATGAATAACTCATGTTGTGTAAGGATGTATTTGTAATTTGTAACTGTTCCAATGAACTTTAGAGCAGTTTTGTGTGCAGTTTGAATGTGATCTGACCAACCCAATTACCTGGGGCACTTACTACAAAGCACGTTCAACATACCCACATGACATTACTGGTTATTCATTTCCCAGGATTTCTTAATCTGCCAATAATCTAGCAGTGATTAAGAAACCCAGTATATGGTCATATAAGACATGGTTTTTGTAGCATATGACAAGTCTACTGGGAGCAGATGGCATATTTTACTAAGAGAAAACTACACAGCCAAAGCCAGCAGCATGTAAGTCAGCATGATAGGAAAAGCACCTAGTAGTTACAGTTAGGCTACGTTCACACTGCAGGCAAAAGCGCATCAAATCTGATTTTTTTGACCCTATGCGACCCATATCCGATCATGGTATGACAGTGTGAACGGCACAAATCCGATATTTTCAAATCCGATCTGGGTCACTTTCGTATGTGGTACTGAATCCAATGTTTTAGAAAGCGACTGCTGTGAACGGTCATGTCGCATTAAATCCATCTTTTACGTCACTGACACAAGACAGACGCCAATTATCAGCGCCCGAGAAGCGCCCGAGAAGACAACGCGAATGCTTCCTGGCCATCCAGTGTAGATGTCAGTGAAACTGTTGGGAAGACAACGTGAACATTTTATTTGTACTGTATAATCTGCAGATTCTGACAGAAATCTGCAACTATCCTTTGAAGCACCGCTCCTCTCTGAAAGAGCAATAAGGATCATTATTAGGTTATTTACATTATTATGTAAATAACAAAATAACTTAAAGCAAAAATTGGGAAACGTAAAGCCCGAAGTCTTTATATTAAGGGCCATCAGTCAAACAATACTGTTTGGTCTAGATCTAAACGGAACACGTTGTTTGTGACGTCTTCTTTTGCGCATGCGGGCCGCTTTGAGCGTTCACACTAGAGCACGTTTGCTGTCGCATTTTATTTGTAGTGTGAACAAGCAGACAAAAAAATCGGATTTGATCCAAAAATCGGATCTGAGCATTACGACCTGCAGTGTGAACGTAGCCTTAGAGTCCTGAATAAAGGTGTGAATGTGCCTTTAGTATGCCTCGGTTTCAGTGGTCAGTGAACTGAAAGGGATTATTCTCTATATATGTAAAGTGGGCATGAAACACTTGATGTATAAAGGTTAATTTACACTACCCCTGCTCTCAAAAACTGAAAAGATGTAACACTGTATGTGTAGCTGGATTTAAGAAACCTGTGATGTTGGAAAATGTCTGGATGTGTTGGGAAAAGACAGACTAGTTTAATGCATAAAATACGGCTGATTGATCTGAAGGCTCTCCTCCACACAGTGCTCATTCATAAAATGCTTTACAAACCCAAATATTACAGCTAACAGCTGGATTTTCCCATTTGAGTCCAGCTAGCCAAACAACAAAGAGGCAGTGAAAGTGAAAAGTATAAATTTAGTTTTAACATAAAACTCTTTGTTGCAGTCAGAGGCAGCACAAAAGTGATCACTTGAAACAGATTTTTAGTTTTAGTCACCTTGCTTTCCATTGAGTTATCGGTTCTGTAACTAGTTAGCTAACATAAACTAATGTAAGTCTATTGACTACAAGAAACCAACCAATCCGGTGACGTTACGCTCTGTACTGAAAGATTATCACACTAAACATGTCTTAAAAATAGGATTTCTTAAATCCTGCTTCACAGACAGTTTTACATCTGTGTCAGTTTTTGAGATGATGATGTAAATTGATGATGATGTAAATTAGCCTTTATAAATGAAGTGTTTCATGTCCACTTTAAAGTTAGGAAAGAAAGCTATAAAAATAGCTGGTTTAGTTAATAGACTTATTCCAGGATTATACTTGGTTGTGAACGCGGAAACCGTGACTAAGTAGTTATTGTTATTAAACTTTTTTCAGTTGTGCTTGAAGCCAAGTACTTAGGGCCCCACTCACAGAAGCCTGGACACCGGTCAGTGACACCCCCTCTCTGTTTAGTTTGGTTGCTAGCAGATGTGACTGAGAATAAAGTAGCAAAACATAAATTTTTTTTTGTTTATTTGCTTGTTTGTTTTGGGGGGGAGGGTTGCCTGTCCCATTTGGATCTTTAGCCATCAGAATTATTGTCTGAAGGCCAAGAAAGATGCCTAGCAGATTTACTTTACCAAGTGCATCATCATGGCCTTGCCATATTGGTCCATTTAATTGACCTTTATTATTATTATGTATCTATTTTATTTTATTTTCAATTGTTACAGACAGAACAGACATTTAGAGTAAGAGAAGCTCAAACTCTAAATCTGTTTGTAAAGAAGTGTAAACATCCTGCTTTTTCTAAAATGACACTTCCACAGGATGGTAGGAATGGTTGAGACCTAATGGCTTACATTCGTACGGAGAACAACTCCAGCAAGACGCTTATAACGTTGACTCCACCTTTATTGGTTGAAATCAGACACTGCAATTAAGATAAACTGCTGTGGTTACTTGTAATATTTGGGGTTGAAAGATGGTGAGAGAAGAGGTAATCACCTTTAAATCCCTGCAGCCACAGAATCAAAGCAGCTCATTGTGACTTGGTTTATCTTATCTCTATTCCTGCAGGGTCTTTATCCCGAGTCTCATGGGATTGTGGACAACAAGATGTACGATGTGAAACAAAATGCTTTCTTCAGCTTGAAAACGGATGAGAAATTGAACCCCCAGTGGTATCAAGGAGAACCAGTAAGTGAATGTGTTGTGTAGAAAGGTGGTAAATTAGTACAGCAAAGCTCAGGCTCATAGAGGCCAAAAGTAAAACCTGCTAATAACAAATCCTTTTAAGGAAATTTAGGTTCTGTTGAACATGGCCACAAAAATGTAGCTCTCGGGAATACTGTTTATTTCACACATCTGAGAATCCCAGTTAGACAGTGTTGTTCATAGTCCTGCAAAAGTCAGCGCACTAGTCATGTGTTAGAAATAGAAATACTGTGTTCATCACAATGTAATTTGCTTTCTATGAACGACACAAGTCAGTGAGCAAGTTTGATTGTTGAGAATCGGTTCTCCCTGTAAGGAGTTTCTTGATTATAATTATGGATTGAGCTCGTAATAAGTGACAGCTTGTGAGGGCTGCGTGTGGTGCTTGTTTAGATGCTTTGTGGTTTTCATTTAAATGAGAGGCCTCTTAAATCTCATTTCTCAAGTGTGTGACAAAGTGCTCTTCTTGAAATTACACAATGCAGCTGCCATATGGCTTTTCAGGAGGGAAGAAGAGATGGATGATCCCTGTCAAGCAATTTAGTCTGTAGGAATGAATTCTTTCATAATGACTTTTGAACCAATACAGCTAAGTGCATCAGCCAAATGTTTAGGAGACAGCTGCATAACTAATACATCTACCTGCAGATCTAATGGGTATTCATTTAGAATAAAATCCTACTCTTAGGTTGCCTTCTGACTTGACAGGGCTGTGAGGGATTACGCTTTTAGCTTGATGTACTAAACACTGGTGCCGCAATGTACTGAAAATTAATTATCCAATTTTCTACTGCAACTCACTCAGAATAGAGTCTAGATGGCACTCTTTTCTCCTCCTCGTTTCTATTAATTTCATACATTTTTTCATTTCTCTATCTCACCTAACTTCTCTCGTCAGGTCTGGCTCACGGCCATCTATCAGAAGCTGAAATCAGCAACTTTCTTCTGGCCAGGCTCTGATGTAGCCATCAATGGCACCCTCCCAAGTTTTTACAAGATGTATGACAAGTAAGAGCAATGCCATGCAAGCTTCTGATTCAATGCCAATGAAGTGTAAAATGTAGCTCAATGCAGTGCTGTATTGATGCTCTCATAAATTACATTTGTCCCACAGGTCTGTTGCATTTGAGAAGAGAGTGTCAACACTGCTTGACTGGCTCAATTTACCTGAGGGAGAAAGGTTCGTGTTCATCTTTATGATAACAAAGATGATGTCGTAAGTTCCCATAAGGAAACTCTCTATATCACTCGTAACTGTTGGCTTTCTGTCTTTAGACCTGACTTCTACACTTTATACCTGGATGAACCTGATTCAACAGGACATTACTATGGGCCAGAAAGTACGCAGGTGAGTTATTTGCCTGTATTAATAAGCCGGTTATTGATTACCTAAAAGAATAACTAGGTAAAAGAAGGGAACATCATTAGAGGAAAGCTCTGTATGGAAAATTTGTGTGCTGACAGTGTTCGTCAGCTGACTGAGCATGCCTTACAATCACAGGTTCACTCAGTTGTGTAATGTATGCCTGGGGTTTCAGTTAATATGCTCCTGCTAGTGTACATTGGTCCTGGTGAGTGGCAAATTAAGCACAAAATGAAGAAGAAAAAAGTGTTTAACTGCTTTAACTAGGATAAACACATTTTAGGATTAGGATTCAACTTTATGGTCATTACACATGTATAAATGCAGGATAAGAAAATGCAGTTTGCATCTAAGTGCAAGAGTAGTAAGTGCAATAAGAGCAATTATATACAGATAAGCAGAGGGCTACTAAATGTATGGATATACTGATATATACAGATAAGGGTAGTATAAATGGTGGAATAGTTATACTATTATAATACTATACAGATGAACTACAGACAAATGTACTGTTGTATACAGATATACAGATGATCTGTATAGCATACAGATGCTGTATATTTCTATACAGACGGGCAGATATACAGATGAACAAATATACAGATTTTACCACATTGTATCCATGAAATCCGGCCAAGCTCAGGATTAGGGCACCAACTGAAAACTGTTCCTCAACTGAGGGAACTCGATGCTGATGTGAACAATGGATTGTTTGGTAGGACATCTGCACTAAAGGGAGTTTGTCCATAACAAACTGTTTGAGCAGAAGGGTGTTAGTGAGTGTGCTGATTGCATTTGGTTTTGTTTTTTTGGAACTGTATGTCTTGTCTTGTTCAACAGTTTAAAGAGAAGCTAAGTTGCTAGCTGACCAACCACCTGATTCTGGCATCTGTCCTGTAATGCTGTTTTTCTATTTTCATTTATTTATAGTTATTTTATTCTACTGAAAGTATTAAGTCAAACCTCTTCAAATAGTCAAGATCGTCTCTTATGGTAACAAATCTGTTAGTTCATTTTGCTGGGTAAATATTTATCTAAAGCACATTGTTGATAGGGCGTTTGAATGGCAAAAGCACAGTGATTCTCAGTGTTGTTGTTCCAGTCGTGGTAACATTTTAACTCTGTTAGAACTTCTGTTATTCATTTAGATCGTTCCGGCCTTGCAAAGGGTGGACAGGATTCTGGGCATGCTGATGGATGGCCTAAAAGCAAAAAACCTGCACAATTGTGTCAACATAATAGTCGCATCTGACCACGGTGAGATAAATATCAACTCTCCACAGCTGGGATACAGTTTACATGGGATGACTGAGACGGAAAATTACCGGTTTAAACTGAAATACACTTTAAAAGAAAAGAAGCATTGTCTTATGAAAGCTAGCAGATGGCTTAATTTCTGATGGAAATACTGAAAACGACTGATTCACTGAAGTGTTAACTAAAATACAAATGGACATATTTTGAGCATTTTTGAGGAACTGAGTATATTGCAGAAGTATATTGCAAATTGAATTCAAAATAGCCAGGCTTTCTTTCCATTCGCTCACATAAAGGGGCATTCCACATGCTTCTTATTCCAATTAGTGACGTCCTCAGCTGATGATGATAACATGGAGACCGAAATATAGCAGAAATGGAACACTTCTGCAATTTGACAAGCAATTAATCCTGCAAGAAATCATAAAGCTTAGGATTTGAAACACAAAATAGTCAAACATTTTGATTCCAGTTAATTATTTTATCACTGAGAGCATCCTCGGTGTTCCTGTTCATTTCTAGGATGACTGCTGCACATTAGAGCTCTGAAACCTTAAACTGGATACCTTAAAACATTAAATGTTACTGTTACACACCCTAATAAGGAGACTTGGAAATTGTTTAAATTTGTTGGCAGTTCAAAGTGAAATTATTTTGAGTCTTGATGTCAGTTTGTCAGTTAGTGTACCTGCTGTCGGTAAGAATGGAGACCACTGCCACTGAGGAACTGAATAAAGAAGTCATGTGCATGTTAACTAAGTAAAATGTTCTCAGTATTAGAGAAAGAGGTTTCTTTGGATGGCTGGAGACCAGATGTTTAGCCCTGTAATTACACACTCAAGATCAGTGTGTTGGAGTGGATGTGGCTCAGGGCGATGCCCAGATATCCTCGTCTAAGACATTACTTCCAAGAGAAGAAGTACATTTTCTAAAATCCATGAACAGATTTTGTTCTTCATTAAAGGTTTAGCTTCATATCATTTACAAGAGAAGATGTTAATTTTAACTTTAGTATTTGGTAGTCCCTAGCTTGGCAAGGCAAGAAACAAGCATTTAGCTGGAGTGCTCATGTCACACCCAAAGACATTGCCAACACATGTTACACTGTCATTTTGAATGTCACGTCCTGCATGCAATGCAAACTTAAGCTCTGTGAATCCCTAGAAATGAATGGAAAGCACGCCACAAATCTTCCCCTTTTATTGAGGAAAGCTTTAAACTTTGTATTTCAGAGGAATTACAAACTTTTGTAGCTTTTATACAACATTAAACAGTTCTTAAACATTATAAGGTTTTGTTTAAGAACTTCTTCTGGTGCCTTTCTCTGTGTCATTTGTTGCCCTGCTGAAGACAACCTAGTGAAATGACTTCTTTTCAACAGGCATGGAAAGTGCTTCATGTGAAAGGGCATCATATGTGTCAGATTTCCAGAAAGACACCTCTGGTTTCACTGTAATCCAAGGCCCAGCTGCTCGCATCAGACCAAGTCGCCTCCCACAGGATTACTCTTCCTGTGAGTTCCTGTTTAAAAACACCAGAATTCCCTTGTTTCCAGATTTATATCATTACTCTGTGCCACTTTGTAGGAGATTAGCATGCCTGACTTGGTACTGTGTTTCTTTTTTCAGTTGACTATGAGGGCCTGGTGAAGAACTTGTCGGTATGCGAAATATTCCAGATCGGACTCTTGTATTCATAAGAAGAATGAAAGATTATCTGCTTGCTTGGAAAGTCAAACAGTCCCATTCTCTCTCTGTTGTGTGTTGATTCCCCTTGTCTGTGTCCATTTTGAAGTGCAGGACCGTTGACCAGCCAATGAGGCCGTACCTCAAAGAAAACCTTCCCAAAAGAATGCACTTCGCTAAAAACATCCGCATAGAGAGGGGTCACCTCTACATGAAGTCAGGCTGGCAAGCAGCACTGTAAGTAAACAATTAGTGATACTCTCTTTAATTTTTTATGTGTTAGTTCATCAGGTCGGGCTGCATGAAAACTTTTTATTAGTCCTATTAAAGGCTTAGTTTAGTGCTAAATTCTAACCTAATTAAGTTAACATTTTTGTTTACAGGCATGTAATTTGTGCATTTTGGTTTAACAACTTAACTTAAACAACAAACTGTATGTAAAATTAAATCATAGAAATCTCATGGCCGTGTAAACCTCCTGTCGTAAAGCAACACGTCATGCTGACCTGCATCTAGATCATTCTGCTGTCGATGAGTCTGAGAATACAAGCATATATGTTAAGCTGTAACTACAACGTTCATGTCTCTACTAAACATCTCTGGACTACCTTTGTGTATATTCGCTTACATGCAGCCTCAATATGTAGGTGTGATGTTTTGACTCGTATTATTATTATTATTATATTGTTTTATAAAACAGAATGTTTTTTATTGTTTCCCTTTTTAGCTTAGCAGAGCTGTTTTTTAAGAAACAAGCTGACATATATTATATATCTTTATTTTTATTTTTTGCTGATGCTTCCTTGAATGTAATTTGTGCAATCATCCAAATATGTTGGCAGACACAATATACAGTTACACCTAAAAGGGAAGTATGTTTAGTGACTTCCAGAGTTTATTTTGTTCTGTGTTTTTTCCCTCGGATAAATTTTCTTTTCTCTCCTCAGTAAACGCAGCGATATCAAGTATTGCACTGGCGGATTCCACGGCTCTGATAACCTCTTCACCAACATGCAGGTCAGGGGAATTTAATTTAAAGGTGTGTGTGTGTGTGTGTGTGTGTGTGTGTGTGTGTGTGTGTGTGTGTGTGTGTGTGTGTGTGTGTGTGTGTGATACACGTTTTGTCTGTGATAGATCAGTGTTAACAGCACCAGTCAGATCATTTTGTACGATCACTTTGCCACAATACCCAGAAAGAGTTGTGTCAGAGATGTCCTTGTAACAGTGGGTTTTCCCATTTTAATCATCGCATAATACCTCACACATATCTTACAATGTTTTGACACACATGTTTGGATAATCAAGTCGTGCTATGAGTTTGCAATTGTAGAAAAAGAAACTATCTTGTTATATTCTGCTGTTTGCTCAAAAATATTAGATTTGTTCTGGATTTCTTTTTTAAGTAATGTTCGAGCTTTGGTGACTACATATACTGATCACAGCTAAGAATTAGTCCAACATGATCTTTATACTGTAGTTTGTTTATGGAAATAAAAAATAGGATATATTATTTTAATCAGTGAGCTTTAAATATGCATATAGACGGATTTTTGAACAGAAGGCAGGTTTAAAGCACTGTCATCTTTGAAGATGGACCATTCAGCTTGCTATGTGTGCTCGCTTCAAAGCTTGTACATCTGGAAAAGCACCATCAGTCCTGAAAGTTAGATACAGGTTTTAGACCAACATCTGCTCTCATTCCCATGACATCTTTTTCAAGGAAGGGCTTCTATATTTCAGAAAGATGGTTTTGAATTACATACCACAGCTATTACAGAATAAAGCACGATGTAATGTCTTAATAGATGAGCTTTAAAAAAAACTCTGGGTGCTAAACTGATCTGCCTGTAGTCCAGAACTTCACCGGTTAAAAAAAACTTGGGCACATCGTGAGACAAATATACGACAAAGAAGAATCAGGACTGTTGAGCAGCTAGAATCCTATATCAGTCAAGAAATGGACAATGTTTTTCTCCCCAACGTCCAACAGCTGGTGTCCTCAGTTTCCAGATGTTTATGAACTGTTGTTAAAAGAAGAGCAGATGCTACACAGCGGTAAACACGGCCCTGCCCTAGCATGTTTTCTCACAGATTTTGGAATTAGGCTTGTACTTGTAGTGAAACAAATCTAAAGGATGCATTAGGTATGTCTAGACCCGGAGCTAAGTACCGTAATTACATTTTGTGTGGATTTCTCTCCACCTACACAATCAACTTTTGACTGAGTTTGTTTTAATTGAGAAAGGTGTTTCTGTCTGCCACCTTAATGTCAGTCTTTATGGTATTTTTGTCTATGCTTCCGGCCGTGGTTTACACTGGAATTTGACTCAGTATAATTAGCTTACAAGACTGCAGACCGATCTAAAAAAAGGGTCGAGAAAAGTCAACTTTTGTGTAAGCGGTTGCCAGCCTGCCTGCACACAGCTAGGGAAAGTTGCAAACTGCCCTTGAAATAGATCACAGGCAAATATCTGTGAATCCATCCAAGGCTTTCCTAGAATTGAAACCCTTCACTTCTGAGGTTACGTAAGGTCATTTTACTGTTTTAGTTCCTTTCAAATATTTATGCGTTATCTAATTAAAGTGTTCAGTGATCTCTTTTTGTTGTACAAAAACAATTTAAAGGTTTTAAGTTGATAAACTGTCAAACTTTAGATCATATAGTTCAATATACGCACTTGTTTATTTTACAGGTTGAAGAGAAATTAATGAAAGTCTTACCTGGTTTTTTGTTTGTTTGCTTGTCTCCATCAGGCAATCTTCATTGGCTACGGTCCAGCATTTAAACACAGCACAGTTGTGCCAACTTTTGAGAACATTGAATTATATAACCTCATGTGTGGTAAGTTATATTGTTCCTTCACACTGCTCACTGCACATTCTTCTCCTGTCCTGCAACGAAGCCTAATATTTTTTCTTTATCGTGTCTTTTTCGTTAGACATATTCGCTCATTGACTTTCATGCTGAGAGCTAAATGAGAACATCTATTTTACTCTTGTACCCTGAAGTTTTGTTAGCCCTTTGAGGTTGCCAGGCGAGCTGAGGAGACTACAAGAATTACCGATCAAAGCCGAGAACTAGTCCACCCCACAAACCTTCTAAATTGATGCCATAGTCTTAAACTGCAGGAGATATAATGTTTCAATCAGTGAGCTCTAAACATGCTCATAGGCTGACTTTCTGTCTAAGGTAAGCATGCTGCAGCTACATATTTAGCAGATAAATGTGACACTAGCAGCAATGGCTTGAGCTCGGGGCATTTGCTGAACGTGTAACTATTTCTGCAGTGACATAATTAGTTTCCATCGCTTCATCATATGAATCATGTCCACAAGACACAGTCAAGTCAGCAAGTCTACAAGAAGTCATCTGATTTCATTTTTATTACTTTGCCTAACATAGTTTACTAACCCCATAATTCATCAAATTGATAAAAACAGCTGCTTATTTTTAAAAGATAAGTTAACACACTTGAGAAGAGGAAGCAGGTATGCTTCGTCTGCACTGAGTTTTAGGTCTGTGTTTTACTTCCAAAATAAAGAAGTGTTAGAAAAAGGAAACCATATCTACCAGACTGAAGACAAGATAGAGTAACCCGGATATTTCAGTACTCTAAGTCAGAATCAAACTGAACACACAACCATACGGTGTATGACGGCTACAGTAGTGGCTCTTTAGGTCAAAATAGAATAGGTGTGTGTTCATCTTCCATTAATTCAGGCAGTATCAATTTTAAAAAAGTAGAATTTAGGCAGATTTACTCTTTGCTGGTGTATTTTTTTAACATACATAATAAACTGACTATTAAGGCTCACCCTCTTTGAAACAAAGCAAATTTGTATAAGTCGCTGAAGTCTTATATTTGTACTGTGTGATAACTTTGGTAAAGATTTGTTGTTCTTGAAACCATGACTCTTCTTTTAATTTCAAATACACTGACATGTTGTCTTATTTGATGTGTCCTATTCATTCATTTAATTAATCATTTTCTTCTCTTATCAAACAGATCTTCTTGGCATTCGTCCTTCTCCAAACAACGGGACCCACGGTAGTCTGAACCACCTCCTGAAGCACCCCGTCCATAATCCAGTTCTCCCAGCACAGCTCTCCCACGACATCCTCTGTAACTCTAATGTGCTCTTCCCCTCTGACAACCTGCAGTGCACTTGTGAATCCCAAACCACAGAAATGGTATGTGCTAACCAGATTTATTTTTGGCCTCTGGATGCAAATGTCAAGAATGAAATATATTTACAACTAGAGTGAAATGTTGTGAATTTTTTAAAGCCATTTATGGGACCCACTGAATGTTTTCTAATAGGTTTAAAGACCCTAAGATTATTGTCAACCTACTAGATGGATGGGCACAAAATTTTCTTTGACTAGACAGCTATGGACCAGTGCCTGGCCAACATTTAAATTAGTCTAGAACTTATTTTTATATGAAATATTCTTTCTGTCAGTAAACTCCCATTAAACTATACAAAGATCTGCCAAACATCTATGTTTTTAAAGGATTTTATTGCTAATGCTAGCATTAGGTTTTAGCTTAAAGCAACATATATACCCACTGCATATTTGTCTGAGTGTCACAAATGTGTATTACACAGTTATACATGACAACTAAGCTCCACAAATGTGCACATTAAGTTGTGTCTCAAATGCAAGTTTAAAGCTGTTTTATTTATGGGCACATTAATAAAATACAAGAGCTTTCTGTATATATAAAACTATTAGAGGCGTTCTCTTTTTACAGATCGTAGTTGCGTGCAGTTACGTGCATATGCATTGGTTAGATTTGAGACTCTTCTCCGTTTTTTCAGCTGATGAGTGCTTTGTGGTGGTAGATAACTGGGACATGTGGGCCTTTTGCTAGAGTCATAATTTCAAAGAGTTTTGTAAATAAACAGAACAGCTCATCACTCCTACATCACAAGATCATGTAACACACATTCAGGCTTATTTTGGGACTAGTTTCTATCCACAGTGGCATTGCTGTGGACTTTTAGGTGGTTATATTTGGTGCTTCACTTAATCATTCTTTGTGTGCACAGCGAAAAATGAAGCTAACATATGATGTTGTTTGATGTGTTTAACCCCTATTCTTTCATCTTTGACTGTGCTAAATGAAGTCTTGTGTTTGGATTATATTGCTGTATAACAGCTTTTAGAGCAATAGAATTGTTTTAAACCTGCTTGCAGAAAAATTGAAAAAAGCTGGATTGAAGGTCATCAGAGAAATAAAAAGTATCTAGCCCTCCTAATACTAGACTTTTCCAGCAATGGACAAACTATTTTCCAGTGTATCGATTGGTGTGTAGATGTTGGCTGGAAAACCCAGAGTTAGCCTTGAATTTACTTCACTAAGCCCCATATCATGATCAATAATACAGGCCTCTGGTGTACGCCGGATTTATGGTTTTTGATTCGTAGTTAGTGGCAATGGTTACTACTTGGTCTCTTCTGATGAAGTTCATTAACACATAGTGAAGTGCATGGAGTAATAGAAGTACTACTATCCTACTCTCAAACTAGAGAAGCTGGGATATGTACAAAAAATGAGCTTTAAAAAATGCATTGACATCAGAGCTTTATATACTGAATACGTGGTTAAATTGTGTTAGCTATTTCTAACACAATCATGCTAACAAGATGAATTTCTTTTCAGGTGAAACAAATGAACGGAAATCTCTTGGCATTGAGCTCAAGTGAGAATCATTTCACTTTTCTTTGCACATGTGGTGGTTTTAGAGATGCTTCTGTCTGATACGCATTACACATCTTCTCTTCAGGTGAGGAATCCAGCTTGCGTCGCCTCCACGAACCTTTTGGCATCCCTCGAGTCATCCAATCAGGTGCCACATTTTGTCTGCTGCACCACTTAAACTACCTCAGCGGATACAGCAAAGACCGGCTCATGCCCCTCTGGGTATCCTATACCATTCAGCCTCTGGTGAGTCCGCTGGCTGGAG
The DNA here is from genome assembly GCF_000239375.1 of Pundamilia nyererei. Taxonomy (NCBI): domain Eukaryota; kingdom Metazoa; phylum Chordata; class Actinopteri; order Cichliformes; family Cichlidae; genus Pundamilia; species Pundamilia nyererei. Next base: position 1,970,383 of record NW_005187442.1, on the reverse strand, counting down.
CTTTTATCTCTAAACATAGCCTGTAGAGTTGAGTCGCTCCGGCTATATTTCTTCTGTGGTTATGGTTTGGCAGCAGATTGCACAGAGCTGTTTAGTATCTGAATTTCTTTTCTGAGCAGCTGTTACTCATCTTCTCTGCTCATGTTGGTTCAAGTCTCTCTTGTCTTTGTCACTATGTGGTTGAGCTCTAGTGTAAATTATGACCTCAAGCAGAGTGATGCATTCCCGGGAGACTTGAGACTATTACTGTACTGTCTGAATCATGGTGCAAGAGAGGAAGTAGCCATTGAAGCTCTATCTAAACAATAGAAGTAAAACAGAGAATCTTATTGTACCATCTGTATTTTTTCCCTCATACTGCAGATTGTTTGTGACTGAGCACTATTATCTTCATCACACTTGTAAACCCACACAGAACTTCAGTTTGCAGCTTGTCAAAGCTGAGCATTTCCATGAAAAGCTCGTTTTGAGCTAGTTTGCCTATTATTAAAAAAAACGACAATGTGACTAAGATATCATCCAAGATGTTTCCTGGACAGAGTCGTAATGTTTAGTATTTTATGACAAAGAGGAATAATAGTAAAAAAGTAAAGGGTAAAAAAAAATGGTTTTACATGCAATTAAATATTAATTTGCTGTTCATTTATTATAGATACTTACACAAGTTCACATCTGTGGCCCTGGCCTCTAGCTTAATGCAAGATCTCATTTAAAATTCCTTTCATCTGCCTCTTGGGGGAAAAAAAAAACCTTTTTCCACAAGTATTGTATATGTTGTAACCCACGAGCTGTTCATACAGGCGCTGACACTATGTGTTACTTTAATCTCAGTAAAGAGTAAAACTATGGCTCCACTGTAAAATTTACCAGTGAAAAACTGCCGATTTCTTTTAACAATTTCCCGACACCATCGTCTGTCTAAAACATCTCCACAGTTTAGTTCTTTTTGGCACTTTGATTTGATTGACTTATTGCCCGTTTTATGTCTAATAATTCTTACATCTTAGATGGGCTGCCTTCTTAAGAAAATAGAAAATATTTTCATTGTACTCGTGCTGATTTGTCTTTGGGGCGAGGCCAAACCGCTTTGGGGGATTGCCCAGATTTTTTGTATGCGGTTTAAAAACACAAAAGTGCATCTTTATGTAGACATGGTGTAAACGGTATGTGATTCAAAGCGGGGCAGCACGGTGGAGCAGTGGTTAGCGCTGTTGCCTTACAGCAAGAAGGTGCCGAGTTTGTGTGGAGTTTGCATGATCTCCCATGCTTGGTGGGTTCTCTCCGGGTGTTCCAGCTTCCTCGCACAGTCCAAAGACATGCAGATGTGAGTGCCAATGGTTTACTGTCTCTCTGGCAACCTGTCCAGAGTGAATCGTGTCGTCACCTGCGACACTGAATTGAAAAGGTGGAAGAGGATGGATATTTTAAAACTGCTCTTTTTTCTGGGAAATGGAAATACCCCAAAATGTCTTTCTTTCATTGTTTCTATTTAGCACTCTATTCTTTGAAATTATATAAATGTTTTGCATAGCTGGTTCCAAAATGATATAACCCTTGGTGCTACCAAGAATTTAAGAGGAAACAAATGTGTCTTTTTTTCCCCTCTGTGACAGAGGATGGAAGTGATTTATTGGTTTGGGGGTTTTTTTGGGAGCTGTGCGCACAGAATCAGAGCAATGCCCTTGCTGACCTATACACACATGGAGAGCAAAAACCAAGCCAAACCATCTTACACAACACTCGCGTTTTAGTCTGGACTCCCACTTATACTGTCAACACTGACTGATCCTCGCTCTCTCTACCTCTTACTCTCTCTCTCAGACCAGAGTGCAACCTCTGAGCCCAGAGTTGGAGGCGTGTGTCCGTGCTGACGTACGCATCCCAGCAAACAACAGCCAGCAGTGTCTGCGCTACAAAGACAACTCTGATCTTGCCTATGGCCTGCTGCATCCCCCCAGTGAGTGTTTGTGTTTGTGAACCTGCATGTGTGTGGTATTGAGGGAGACAGTTCATCCCTCTCAGCCTGTGTTGAAGTCAGGTCGAGATGTTTCAGAGCACATTTTCACGTACAGAGCAAACATATGCTTCACAGCTGCGTGAGAGAAGAGCATCCACTTCCTCTTGAGTGACACTCTGCGGATTGAATGTTTATTTATCTGTTTCTGTATATCTGTCTTTTGGATGTTCAGAGATAAGAATACACAAAGTTTGTGGTAGATTTTCCAGGGTTAACAGAAAAAGCTGGCCAACATGAAACCTTTGATCTGCCTCTGGTTCTGGTAGAAAGTGAGCACAGCGATAGCAGTGATAGCAGATTAATTAATCAATTAATTTCTCTTGAGTGAATTAATGTAGCAACTTTTTAATGTGAACAACTTTCACTTTTTCTGGAGGTAAGACGCAGTCATTAGCACTGTCGCCTCACCACAGTTCAGACCTCCTGGTCCTCCAGTTTTCCACTACAGTCTAAAGACCTGCTCATTAGGCTAATTGGTGGTTCTAAATTGGCTGTATGTTTGTCAGTGTGTGGTTGTCTCGCTTTCTGCATTAGCACTGTAACAGGCTGGTAACCATTCAGGGTGCTATTGCCTTTTGCAGCTCCTACATGACCCTTCGTGGTGTGTTTAAGTGTTTGGAATGTGGAATCAATGTGGATGTTAGAAAGGTGACGTGTAGTATTTTACTGCTTAAACAAGTCTTAAACACAATCTGTTTTAGCTCTGTTGTAATCTGGGCAAACCAATACCAGTACAAACAAGAGCACACAAGAGGGTACAGCTCCCCCCAAAGGGCAAGGGCTATACCAAAACTTTGATGTTTTATGATGTTCTTCTTACATGCTGAGTGATCGGTCTGTTTTTTTGCTTCTTGGTTTTTTGTATTTTGTTGTTTTTCACGAGGAGGGGTGGGACCTTTCAACTATGACTTTGCAGCATTACAAACCAAAATTGTGTATTTTATTATCTGTAGCCATATGATTGGAGCAGAATTGTCTGAAACCTTGAGATTTTAAGAAATATTAGTGGAAAATTTGAAAAGTTTTAAGAAATTTTCCAAGCTCAACTTTGACCTTGAATGCTAACAATGAAGGTCAAGGTCGAACGCTTAGCCAACCTAGCTAATCCTTTCCCCCAGGCCTACTTTGTAGGTGGGCTGGAGCCTATCATAGCTGCCATGGTACACCCTGAACAGGTCACCAGTCTGTCGCAGGGCTAAAATCCTACAATTAACCAAATACCAACTTTCATTGCCATGTGTCTGAGTCAGCGATCCTGGAAGCTCCTGCCGACTTTTACGCCAGCTTTCCAAGCATGAGAAAAAACAATTTCCGATTCTTCTGACACCACATCAATGCGATTATTAAAATTAAAATAAGTCACAGGAGATGTAATAAAGAAGCCCTAAATCTGCCTGCATTCAACTCCACTAATTTGTAAATGTTTTTCTCAGCCAGTAAATCGCTATGCTTTAGTTTCACAGTAGACGCATCAGTCTTCACAACATGTAATCTAAGTTTTAATCCATAGCCAAATTCCATGCCCAGCAAATTCAGTTTGTCCTAACCTCTCATTTCCTCTATAGATCTGAGTGCCAATGTTTCAGACTCTCTAATCACGAGCAACATGGCACCGATGTTCCCTGCATTTAAAGGTGAGTCAGTTGCTTATTTGTTTCTAACTTTCCAGCTGCACCCAGACCGGTAAAAAGACCAGCAGTGATTCACAAGTTCAACATTTCTTAAAAGATCTGTCATAACTGAATGAGTCGGCTTAACAGCTCTCTGGATCTTTGAGACAGGCTCGATTTTGTTAAATGGGTCAAGCACTCAAGTTTTCAGACAGCAGGTATTGCGGTTTGCCAGTTTCCATTGCTTCAAATTATCCTGAGTTGCTTGAAAGCTGACAGCAAGCTATACTT